>NC_135979.1:3498728-3576228 GCF_053455715.1 Rhinoraja longicauda | reverse complement strand
GCACCTATTGTCTATGTTCATGTATCTATGACCCTCTTAAAGGGAGATCAATTTATGTCATCGTATAAAGTAGGCGACTGAGGAACCGGGAAGATGGAGAGAAGGGAGCTCGCAAAGCCAACATTCACCCTCAATTCACAAACCAAGCAGACTGCAGGGTTTACCGGTAGTTGGAGTAAAATTGAACAGTAACCGTCAGGATGTCAGGGGTTACGGGGACAAGGCAGGAGAATGGGGTTAGGAGGGAGAGATAGATCAGCCATGATTGAATGGCGGAATAGACTTGATGGGCCGAATGGCCTAATTCTGCTCCTAGATCTTATGAGCTTATGACCTGGGGTCTGGACATGTCTTTAAGATGGGGAGGGGGAGGGGGGAGATTTAATTGGAACTTGAGGGGTGCCATTTTTACACAAAGGGTGGTGGGTGTATCGAGCGAGCTGCCGGAGGAGGTAGTTGAGGCTTGGATTATCGCAACGTTTAAGAGACATTTGGACAGTGCATGGATACGACAGGTTTGGAGGATTATGGGCCAAACGTGAGCAGGTGGGACTAGTGTAGATGGGGCATGTTGGCCGGTGTGGATAGGTTGGGCTGAAGGGCCTGTTTTCACGCTGAATCACTCTGTGACCAACTGGGGTTTGGTTGAATTTAACATTGGAGTAGTGTCTTTATTCTGGACAAGAGAGACACTGATACCCAAAGGGTCAGCCAGACTGGAGGATGGAAACAATAGACAACAGACAATAGGTACAGGAGGAGGCCATTCGGCCCTTCGAGCCAGCACCGCCATTCAATGTGATCATGGCTGATCATTCTCAATCAGTACCCCGTTCCTGCCTTCTCCCCATACCCCCTGACTCCACAATCCTTAAGAGCTCTATCTAGCTAAACCCTAAACTCATCAGGGCTGCATGGTGGCACAGCGGTAGAGTTGCTGCCTCACGGCGCCAGATACCCGGGTTCCATCCTGACCACGGGTGCTGTCTGTACGGAGTTTGTACGTTCTCCCCGCGACCTGCGTGGGTTTTCTCCAGGATCTCGGGTTTCCTCCCGCACTCCAAAGACGTGCAGGTTTGTAAGTTATTTGACTTGGAAAAATTGTAAATTGTCCCTAGTGTTTGTGGGCAGCGTTAGTGCGCGGGGATCGCTGGTCGGTGCGGACTCGATGGGCCGAAGGGTGTGTTTCCGCGCTGTGTCTCTAAACTAAACATTCAGGTCCCCCGCCAGGCAGCGTCTGACACACAGAGTGGAGAGGCAGAGCTGTCTCCCCGAAACAGCTGCCGGAGATAAGGATCAAACAACATTTTCAAATAAGACATAGATTTTTGTTGTGCAAAACATTATTAGGAGCCGGTGATCTGAGAATGGAGACGTGAATCGTGACACTAATCAGCCACTTTCTAACAGAATGTTGGAACAGGCTCGTGGGACCGGTTTAGACTCCTCCTGTTCTCATGTTCTTGTCCCCCTCTCTCCCTGCAACACTTTACTTTAGTTTAGTTTAGTTTCGAGATACAGCGCGGAAACAGGCCCTTCAGCCCACCAAGTCCGCACCGACCAGCGATCCCCGCACGCTAACACTATCCTACACACACTAGGGACAATTTACAATTCTACCAGCCAATTAGCCTACAAACCTGCACGTCTTTGGAGTCATAGAGTGATACAGTGTGGAAACAGGCCCTTCGGCCCATCTTGCCCACACCGGCCAACATGTCCCAACTACACTAGTCTCACCTGCCTGCGTTTGGTCCACATCCCTCCAAACCTGCCCTATCCATGTACCTGTCTAACTGCTTCTTAACTGTTGGGATAGTCCCAGCCTCAACTACCTCCTCCGGCAGCTCGTTTCATACACCCGCCACCCTCTGTGTGAAAAAGTTACCCCTCAGATTCCTATTAAATCCTTCCCCCTTCACCTTAAACCTATGTCCTCTGGTCCTCGATTCCCCTACTCTGGGCAAGAGACTCTATGAGCATCTACCCGATCTATTCCTCTCATGATTTAATACGCAGTGTGGGAGGAAGCCGGAGCACCCGGACAAAACCCAGGCGGGTCACGGGGAGAAGGTACAAACTCCGTACAGACAGCACCCGTGGTCAGGATGGAACCAGGGTACCTGGCGCTGTGAGGCAGCAACTTTACCGCTGTGCCACCGTGCCGCAAGCTATCTTCTGCGCTCCATGATCATTAGGCCGGCCTCACTAACTGAAATAAAATGCTTCTGTACAAAGTGTAAAAATGCTTCATTTAAATATTATGTTACATCGAAATGCATTTAAATTAAGCGATAGGGAGCCCATTGTGAGACTCTGGAGCGACCATGCTGTGCTGGATATTCACTTATCGAGAATAAGCTTAAGGGAAGTCTCTCAATGAGATAAAGCTCGGATGGAAGCAGTATTTTTCGACTTTATCCTTTTGTTGCTGGTTTTATAGTTCCCTCTTCAGTTTTTTTTTTGCTTTTTAAAGTCTTTAGTTTATTGGCGTCACGACCAAAGTCTGAGCCAGGAACATTTAAGTGTAGGAAGGAACTGCAGATGCTGGTTTAAATCGAAGGTAGACACAATAGAAGGGTCTCGACTCGAAACGTCACCCATTCCTTCTCTCCTGAGATGCTGCCTGACCCGCTGAGTTACTCCAGCATTATCGTGCGGCACGGTGGCGCAGCGGTAGAGTTGCTGCCTTACAGCAAATGCAGCGCCGGTGACTCAGGTTCGATCCTGACTACGGGCGCCGTCTGTACGGAGTTTGTACGTTCTCCCCGTGAACTGCGTGAGTTTTCTCCGAGATCTTCGGTTTCCTCCCGCACTCCAAAGACGTATGAATTGGCTTCCTTAAAATTGTACCTAGTTTGTGTGTGTGTAGGATAGAACTAGCAATTGTTGATCAGCGCTGACTCGGGCCTGTTTATACGCTATATCTCTAAACTCAACTAAACTAAACTTTCCACAATCTGCTGCCCTGTGTGATGAACGATTGACGACCGACTCTGAATTCTGAATTTTGAAGTTGCATTAAAAGACGAAAATGTGGTCTTTTTCTCAGTAGTAGAAACATCTGCTGCGTGACTGCGTTCTGCACCATTTCACCTCTTCGGGTGGACATTGCCTCAGTGAGGACGAGACCCTCCACTCCTGCAGGTGTGGCTATTGTTCTATCTCACCATTGTTCTATCTCTGGACAACCCCGCTAGATTGCTTCAAGCTTCAAGCTTCAAGCTTCGCACCAGATGGTCACATCAAAGAGAGCCAATTCTCTACCGGCTTCCACATGAATGCGCACCAGTTACCCATCAACTACACGGATGGATCCGCACTCTTGATCCCTGTTTGATGTCCAAGATTTTGAACATTCTGCATCCAATATCATTTTTTATTTATCAGCAAGAAGATAAATCATCTTCAGGTGCAGAAGAGTATGTGTGGCTCGTGGGACCGGTTTAGACTCCTCCTGTTCTTATGTTCTTGTCCCCCTCTCTCCCTGCAACACTTTAGTTTAGTTTAGTTCAGAGACACAGCGCAGAAACAGGCCCTTCGGCCCACCAAGTCCGCACCGACCAGCGATCCCCGCACACTAACACTATCCTACACACACTCGGGACAGTTTACATTATGCCAAGCCAATTAGCCTACAAACCTGCACGTCTTTGGAGTCATAGAGTCATACACTGCGGAAACAGGCCCTTCGGCCCGTCTTGCCCACACCGGCCAACATGTCCCAGCTATACTAGTCCCATCTGCCTGCGTTTGGCCCATATCCCTCCAAACCTGTCCGATCCATGTACCTGTCTAATTGCTTCAATAGACAATAGACAATAGACAATAGGTGGAGGAGTAGACAATAGAGCTGCTGCCTCACGGCTCTCAATCTGTTCATTTTGAACTTAAGTCCCAAGTTCTCCCACACAATTCCTTAATTGGTTCTTAATCCCAATTGTTCTTAATCCCAATTGTCCCAATTCTCAATCCCAATTTAGTTCAGTTCATTTTACCTTGGTTTAGTTAAGTTTAGCTTAGCTTAGCTTAGCTCAGTTTATTGTCACGTGTACCGAGGTACAGTGCAAAGCTTTTGTTGCGCGCCAACCAGTCAGCGGAAAGACAATACACGATTACAATCGAGCCGTCCACAGTGACCAGATACATGATAAAGGGAATAACGTAAATAACTTTTAGTACAAGATCAAGTCGAAGGGTTACTTGAAATTAGAGAAATCAATATTCATACCAATCACAGATTTGTACCATTTATCAGAGGTGTATGTCTGAACTGCGTTTCAGTTTAGTTTCTTATCACGTGCACCAAGGTACAGTGAACAGCTTTTGTTGCGTGCTAACCAGTCAGCGGAAAGACAATACACGATTACAATCGAGCCGTCCACAGTGGACAGATGCATGATAAGGGAATAACGTTTAGTGCAAGGTAAAGTCCAGTGAAGTCCAGTCAAAGAGGGTCACCAATCAGGTGGATGGTAGCTCAGATGATACAAGATACAAAGAATTTATTAGCCAAGTATGTAAAGACATACAAGGAATTTGATTTGCCGTACAGTCATAGCAAAAAAAGCAACAAGACACACAACTATATAAAAGTTAACATAAACATGCACCACATATTCTTCACTGTGATGGAAGGCGATAAAGTCTTATCTTCTCTCCTCCTTTTCTCCTGTGGACGGGGCAGTCGGACTATCCGCAGTCGGGGCGATCGAAGCTCCCGCGATCGGGGCGAGCGAAGCTCCTGCGGTTGGAGCTCCCGAAGTCGGTCCCTAACTAAGGGACCACCAGCTCCACCATGTTAAGTCCGCAGGCTCCCGCGGTTGGAGCTCTCGAAGTCGACCCGCAGCAAGAGGCCGCCAGCTCCACGATGTTAGGCCGCAGCACGGACCGAGATACGATAAGGAAAATGTCGCATCTTGACGATGCTGGCTGCCTTTTTGAGACCGTGCCTCTTATAGATCTCTTCGATGGTGGGGGGGTCAGTACCCGCGATGAACCTTCGATGGTGGGGAGGTCGGTACCCGTGATGGACCGGGCAGTGTCCACCACTCTCTGTTGTCTCCTTCATCCCTGTGTTGCTGAACCAGCCAGTGATGCAACCAGTCATATGCTCTGTGAATGTACACGTGTAGAAGTGTTCTTTGGGGGGGGGGGGGGGGGCGCGGGGGGGGGGCGAGGGGTGTTGGAAAGGCAGCTGGGAAAGCGGAGGGGCAGGGTGATAGGTGAATGCAGGCGAGGGGGGTTTAGATAGACAGATTGATGGACAAAGGGGGGGGGGGGGGGATGAAGAGACAAAGTTATGAGTTCCTCCAGCATTTTGTCTTTGGTACAAACCAGCGCCTGCAGTTCCTTGTTCTTGCATCTTCACGAGTCTAGTGTGTAAGATAACAGCAAGAAACAAAGTGCTGGAGGAACTCAACGGGTCAAGCAGCATCTCTGGAGAAAAAGGAATCGGCGACATTTTGGGTCGGGACCCTTCTGCAGACTTGACATAGTTCAGATATAGTTGGGCACAAGGATATGCTGGGAATAGAGGGATATGAAGCATGTTGAGGGAAAGGAGACCAGTTTAACTTGGCATCATGTTCGGCGTGGACTTTGTGGGCCAAAGGGCCTGTTTCTATGCTGTTCTGTTCTATGCTCGATGGGAAAAGATGTGCTAATGCCCAGGAAGGTCATCCAGTCCCTCTACACCGCAGAAACACTTCACTCTCATCACTGTGTTCAGGAGTCAAGTACTTCTCCTGGCTAATGAGCTAAACACCAAAGTAAATGCCCTGCTGTGCTCCATAATGTAATATTAAAAGTTTAGACGTCAAACTCAGGAATCTCCTAATGGGGTTAAAACTGATTGACGTTTAGAGATTATATATTAGGCATGGAATTCACTTACATCTGTTTGTTTCATAGCAGCTGAGAGCTTGCCGACGTACTCAGGGGTGGCGGTAGAGTTGCTGCCTCACAGCGCCAGAGACCCGGGTTCGATCCTGACTAAGGGTGCTGTCTGTGCGGAGTTTGCACGCTCTCCCAGATTCGGGTTGGCAGGTTAATTGTCTTCTGTAAACTATCCCTAGTGATCAGCCATGATCGCATTTAGAACGGAGATGAGGAAGAACTTTTTCAGTCAGAGAGTGGTGAAGGTGTGGAATTCTCTGCCTCAGAAGGCAGTGGAGGCCAGTTCGTTGGATGCTTTCAAGAGAGAGCTGGATAGAGCTCTTAAGGATAGCGGAGTGAGGGGGTATGGGGAGAAGGCAGGAACGGGGTACTGATTGAGAGTGATCAGCCATGATCGCATTGAATGGCGGTGCTGGCTCGAAGGGCTGAATGGCCTACTCCTGCACCTATTGTCTATTGTCTATTGTCTATGATCACATTGAATGGTGGTGCTGGCTCGAAGGGCCGAATGGCCTACTCCTGCACCTATTGTCTATTGTCTATTGTGTGCAGAATAGAACTAGTGTACAGGGTGATCGCTGGTTGGCCTGGACACGGTGGGCCGAAGGACCTGTTTCCACGGCTGTATCCCTAAAGAAATGGAACCATGGAAGTTTGTTCAGACCCAGCAGACCATCGCATAATGCTGCAGATAGTCAACCTTCCAGACAACATCTGTGGAGAGAGGAACAGGGTCAATGTTTCAGGTTGTGCAGGAAGGAACTGCAGACGCTGACTTAAACCGAAGATAGACACAAAGTGCTGGAGTAACTCAGCAGGTCAGGCAGCATCTCTGGAGAAAAGGAATAGGTGATGTTTCGGGTCGAGGCCCTTCTTCAGACTCCTTTCCCCTGACTCTCTGTCTGAACCCTGATGCGGCTGTGCTGGTGGCTGGAGACTTCAATAGGGGAAATCTCAAAAAGGTCATGCCCAACTTCTACCAACACATCACGTGTGTCACCAGGGGGGAAAGAACTTTGGACCACTGCTACACGCCGTTCAGGAAAGGCTACAAGGCCGTTTCTCTCCCTCCTTTTGGAAAATCTGACCACGCTGCCATTTTCCTGCTGCCGGAGTACAAACAACGGATAGTACGGGAAGCGACAGTGACGAGGGACGTAAAGCGGTGGGCTGACCATTCAGAGGCCATGCTGCAGGATGCACTGAGCGAAGTCGACTGGAACATGTTCCAAGCAAGTTCCAGAGACGTAAATGAGTTTGCGGAAGCGGTTACGGGCTTCATTGCCACAATAGCCGATACCATCATCCCCACGGTAAGGGTCAGTATCTTCCCTAACCAAAAACCCTGGGTGGACAGGTCTATTCGCGTGGCCTTGAATGCTCGCACCGCTGCTTACAACTCCGGCCTGGCATCCGGCAACATGGACCACTACAAGGGAGAGTCCTACCGACTGCGAAGGGCAGTGAAGGATGCAAAAAGGAGGTACCGGGACAAGATGGAGTCACAGATGAAGCAGCAGGACACCAGGCGCCTTTGGCAGGGGCTACGGACTATAACTAGGTACAGGTCCAGCACCCCCTCAACCGGAAGTGCCGGCTCCTCCTTAGCTGATGACCTGAACTCTTTTTATGCACGGTTTGAGATGGGTAACACCACCAGCTCGCCGTCTAAAAACAGCACCGAAGGGGCGCTGGCTAGCGAGGCTGGAGGGGGATCCACCCCCGGGGATGTGCACACATTCTCGGTGTCCGAGCATGAGGTGAGGTGAGGTGGGCTCTGACGCGTGTGAACACGAGGAAAGCTGGAGGCCCAGATGGTATATCTGGGTGAGTACTAAAGTCTTGTGCTACTCAGCTTGCTCCAGTGCTCACCACAATATTCAACCTCTCCTTGGCAAAGTCCGTGGTCCCTGCATGCTTCAAAAGATCCATCATTGTACCGGTGCCAAAGAATGCCTCTCCAGCGTGTTTAAATGACTACCGACCGGTGGCCCTCACCTCGGTTGTCATGAAATGCTTTGAGAGGCTAGTCAAGAAGCACATCTGCGCCCTCCTTCCTCGCAACATGGACCCACTACAGTTCGCATACCGTCCGAACAGGTCCATGGAAGATGCGGTCTCCCAGGTTCTATACACCGCTCTCTCTCATCTGGACAGCCAGGGGGGCTATGTGAGGATGCTGTTCATTGACTTTAGTTCAGCATTCAACACAATAGTCCCCAGCAGACTGGTTGAGAAGCTGCTGGAACTGGGGCTTAGCACTCCTCTGTGTGCCTGGGTCCTGGACTTTCTCACCGCCAGGCCCCAAGTGGTCAGGATGTGGGAACACACATCTAGCCCCCTCACCCTGAACATAGGATCCCCCCAGGGCTGCGTCCTTAGCCCCCTACTGTACTCCCTGTACACACATGACTGTGGGGCCAGGTTCAGCTCAAACTCCATCATCAAGTTTGCTGATGACACTGTGGTGGTGGGCCAGATCTCCAACAACAATGAGAAGGCCTACCGGGAGGAGGTGGCTGATCTGGCACTCTGGTGTCAGGACAATAGCCTCCTCTTGAATGTCACTAAAACAAAGGAGCTGATTGTGGACTTCAGAAGGGCTCAACATCCAAGGACGTACACGCCACTGGAGATAAATGGGTCGATTGTGGATAGGGTGAGCAGTTTTAAATACTTGGGAGTCCGCATCACAGAGGATCTGACGTGGGCAACGCACATTGCTGCACTGGTGGGTAAGGCTAAGCAGCGCCTTTACCACCTTAGACAGCTGAGGAAATTCAGAGTGTCTCTGAAGATCCTTCATTGCTTCTACTCTGGGGCTGTAGAGAGCATCCTATCCGGCAACATTACAGTCTGGTTTGGGAACAGCTCTGCCCAGGACAGGATGGCCCTGCAGAGAGTAGTGCGTTCGGCAGAACGCACCATGGGAACTACACTCATCCCCCTGCAGGACCTATACATCAGGAGGTGCAGATCCAGAGCAAGCAAGATCATGAGGGACCCCTGCCACCCCAGTAACGGACTGTTCCAGATGCTACGATCAGGCAAACGCCTCCGCTGTCACGCTGTGAAAACGGAGAGGATGAGACGGAGTTTCTTCCCACAGGCCATCAGGACTGTCAACTTTTATAACCCCAGAGACTAAATTTTTGTCGACATTAATAGTAACTTATTAACTTTATTTATATGCTGTAACTGTAATTCTTTTTGTGCACAACCCGCAGGCATTGCCACTTTCATTTCACTGCACATCGTGTATGTGTATGTGACAAATAAATTTGACTTGACTTGACTTGAAGAAGGGTCTCGACCCAAAACATCACCTTTGTCTTCTCTCCAGGGATGCTGCATGTCCCGCTGAGTTACTCCAGCTTTTTGTGTCCATCTAATGTTTCATGTTGATGACCCTCCGTCGTTTGATTGATTGAATGATTTAACGACTCAGCGAGGAAATGGGTCCTTCAGCCCACCACGCCCGTGCCAACCATTGATCACCATTTACACTAGTTTTATTAGTTTTAGTTTTAGAGATACAGCGCCGAAACAGGCCCTTCGGCCCACCGAGTCCGCACCGACCAGCGATCCCCGCACACTAACACTATCCTACACACACTCGTGGCAATTTACACTAATACCAAATCAATGACCCTACAACCTGTATGTCTTTGGAGTTTAGTTAAGTTTAGTTTTGAGATACAGCGCGGAAACAGGCCCTTCGGCCCACCGGGTCCGCGCTGACCAGCGATCCCCACACACTAACACTATCCTACACCCACTAGGGACAATTTTTACATTTACCAAGCCAATTTACCTACAAACCTGTACGTCTTTGGAGTGTGGGAGGAAACCGAAGATCTCGGAGAAAACCCACGCAGGTCACACGGAGAACGTACAAACTCTGTACAGACAGCACCCGTAGTCAGGATGGAACCCGGGTCTTCAGCGCTATATTCACTGTAAGGCAGCAACTCTACAGCTGCGCCACCGTGAAACCAAAGATCTGGGAGAAAACCCACGCAGGTCACGGGGAGAACGTACAAACTCCGTACAGACAGCACCCGCAGTCGGGATGGAACCCGGGTCTCTGGCGCTGTGAGGTGGCAACTCTACCGTTCAATGTTATCCCACTTTCTCAACCACGTCCGACACATCAGGGTCAATTCACAGAGATCAATTGACCCTCAGACCTGCATGTCTTCAGGACGCGAGAGGAAACCTATACGGTCACAGGAACATAGAACATAGAAACTTCGCACAGACAACACCTGAGGTCAGGATCGAACCTGGATCTCTGGCGCTGCAAGGCAGCAGCACTACCCTCTGCACCACTCTCCCCAGAGTTTTGTTGGCCTGAATAATGAATACTCCATAAATGCTGCCTGATTTGTCGCGTATTCCCAGCATCTTTCTGCGTTTATTTCAGATTGATGGCAGCTTAGATTTATGAACTTGGAACAAGACGAAGAAGGAAAGCAAGGATGGCGATTGTTTTGATGTGGAACACGCTGCATGTACGGATACTGGAATGAGATTTAAAAATAACCTTCAAAAGAAAATTTGATGGAAACCGACGATAGAGAAGATTGTTCGGCACGGTGGCGCAGCGGTAGAGTTGCTGCCTCACAGCGAATGCAGCGCCAGAGACCCGGGTTCCATCCCGACTACGGGCGCTGTCTGCACGGAGTTTGTACGTTCTCCCCGTGACCTGCGTGGGTTTTTGTCTGAGATCTTCGGTTCCCCCCCGCACTCCAAAGACGCACAGGTTTGTAGGTTGGTATAAGTGTAACCTGTCCCTGGTGTGTGTGTGCGTAGGGTGGTGTTAGTGCGCGGGGATCGCTGGTCGGCGCGGACTCGGTGGGCTGAAGGGCCTGTTTCCGTGCTGTATCTCTAAACTAAACTAAAACTAAATATGCAGGGCCCCAGGAGGATGGGCAGTGAGGCTAACTCCACATCTTTCAAAGAACCAAGACAGATGCAACAAGTTAAAAAGGGGTCCATCCATTCCAGCCCTATCCACCAATCCATGATTCTAACACAGCTACAGTCTTGTACAACAAAAGGTATTTCTGATATTGGCTCCAAAATTATTATTCCCAAAACTTTCCTACAATCCTTTGGCCTTCTTTTTTTAAACATTATAATTCATTAAGATTATTTATCTTTTCTGTGGTTCCTTGTCTCCAGTTATCAAGTCTGGAAAGTTTTTAATTCCTCCAAACATTTCAGTTCTTTCACACAGTCTCAGCTTGCTTGATCTATTCTGCATTGCTTCCAGGCCTGAATGATTTTCAGATGTTGTTTTCGTTGTTATTCTTTCGCAGGAAGATGTGTCTGGCCAGCCAGTATCTATAGCTCATCCTTCGCACTGAGAAGACACAAGATGCTGGAGTAACTCAGCGGGACAGAGAATAAGGGGTAGGCCATTTAGAACAGAGATGAGGAAGGCAGTGGAGGCCAATTCTCTGAATATATTCAAGAGAGAGCTAGAAAGAGCTCTTAAGGATAGCGGAGTCAGGTGGTATGGGGAGAAAGCAGGAACGGGGTACTGATTGAGAATGATCAGCCATGATCACATTGAATGGCGGTGCTGGCTCGAAGGGCCGAATGGCCTACTCCTGCACCTATTGTCTATTGTCTATTGTCTAACTCAACTCTGCCTGACCTGCTGAGTTACTCCAGCATTTTGTGAATAAATACCTTCGATTTGCACCAGCATCTGCAGTTATTTTCTTACAGTATGCTTTATTCTTAATCGTTCACTGTATTTTTTTTTTTTAGATTTAGAGATACAGGGCGGAAACAGGCCCTTCGGCCCACCGGGTCCGCGCCGCCCAGCGATCCCCGCACATTAACACTATCCTACACACACTAGGGACAATTTTTTACATTTGCCCAGCCAATTAACCTACATACCTGTACGTCTTTGGAGTGTGGGAGGAAACCGAAGATCTCGGAGAAAACCCACGCAGGTCACGGGGAGAACGTACAAACTCCGTACAGACGGCGCCCGTGGTCAGGATCGAACTTGAGTCTCCGGCGCTGCATTCGCTGTAAGGCGGCAACTCTACCGCTGCGCCACCGTGCCGCAGTGTTACTTGCGAGCGGAGCACCAAGGCAAATTCCTTGTATGTGTATATACTTGGCTAATAACATTTAGTATAAGAAAATAACTGCAGATGCTGGTACAAATCGAAGGTATTTATTCACAAAATGCTGGAGTAACTCGGCAGGTCAGGCAGCATCTCGGGAGAGAAGGAATGGGTGACGTTTCGGGTCGAGACCCTTCTTCAGACTGATGACGTTTTGGGTTGAGACCCTTCTTCAGACTGATGGCTAATAACATTTATTCAATTCAATTTAGTTCAATTCATTTTGCGTCTATCTTGAGTGTAAACCAGCATCTGCAGTTCCTTCCTACTCTGTGCGACTTGTCTGATGGATCAATTATGTTAGTGATTCTTCCTGGCTGTTTAATATCGACGTCCTTTCAGCTGTGGTATGAATATACATTCAGAGCGCAGGTTTGTCCTCAGCTAAATAGGCCAAGATATGTAGCTATTGATGAAGTTGATGACCAGCACTCAATCGCAGCTGTCAGACCCCTGGTCAGGACCCTGGTGACTATCGATACACACGGGAACAGCTTCTCAATATTCCCACAGGTTCAACGAAATTCTATTGAGTTCAGTTTAGATAAAATTGTATCACAAAGTTGCTCTGTAAGGAATCCTATAACAGGATTGATAGATCGATGAGACCAAAGAGAGATGATCGCAGTTGGAGAACATAATTTTAGAAAGTGTGGCTTCAAATATTGGATGATTTTGTTTTAATGGATGAATGCTCCTGATTCACTTGTCAAAGTTCTCACTTGATCAGCATCCCACCCACAAGACGATGTTTTTTTAAGTGTACTTTAGTTGAGTTTGGAGATACAGCGTGGAAACAGGCCCGTCGGCCAATCGAGTCGAGAAACTTTAGAACATAGAAACATAGAAAATAGGTGCAGGAGGAGGCCATTCGTCCCTTCGAGCCAGCTGTATCTCTAAACTAAACTAAACATAGAACAGCCAGGATTCAATGGTGGAGCAGACTTGAGGGGCCGAATGGCCTAATTCTGCTCCTATCACTTAATTGCATGAACTTATTGCATTCATTGTGATCATGGCTGATCATCCACAATTGGTAACCCGTGCCTGCCTTCTCCCCATAACCCTTGATTCCACTAGCCCCTAGAGCTCTATCTAACTCTATTTCTTAATTCATCCAGTGAATTGGCCTCCACTGCCTTCGGTGGCAGAGAATTCCACAAATTCACAACTCTCTGGGTGAAAACATTTTTTCTCCCCTCAGTTTTAAATGGCCTCCCCTTTATTCTTAGACTGTGTGGCCCCTGGTTCTGGACTCCCCCAACATTGGGAACATTTTTCCTGCATCTAGCTAGTCCAGTCCTTTCATAATTTTAGACGTCTCTATAAGATCCCCTCTCATCCTTCTGAACTCCAGTGAATACAAGCCCGGTCTTTCCAATCTTTCCTCGTACGACAGTCCCGCCATCCTCATGGCATTGGACTCAGGGCCGATCTGCAGGGAGTGTTTAGTTTAGTTTAGTTTGGAGATACAGCGTGGAAACAGGCCCTTCAGCGCACCCAGTCCACGCCAACCGTTGATCACCCGTTCACTGGTTCTACGTTATCCCAGCTTGGTACACTGCACACTAGGGGCAGTTTACAGAAGACAATGAACCTGCACGTCCTTGCAAAGTGTGTGAGGAGACCAGAGGAAACGTGTCACGGGGAGAACGTGCAAACTCCGTACAGGCAGCACCCGTAGTCAGGATGGAGCCCGGGTCTCTGGCGCTGTGAGGTGGCAACTCTACCGCTGCGCCACCGTTGCCACACAGCCTAAAGACCCGGTGCTAATCTGATGACAGACAGTTCCACAATCAGTAGGAAGGAATTGCAGATGCCGGTTTACACTGAAAATAGACACAAAATGCTGGGGTAACTCAGCGGGACAGGCAGCGTCTCCGGGGGGGGGGGGGGGGGGAGAAATGGGTGGCATTTCAGGTCAAGACCCTTCTTCAGACTTCTTTCAGGCTAAAATGCCGCTGCGATGCTATCACCCGACGCTGCTGTTAAATGGCACTGGATGGTGTTTTACTGCCTTAAAGTGATTTTAGGGATGCATTTTTAGCAGCCTGTGAACTCTCTCAATGAACACAATGACACTGCTGTAAGACCATAGCTTTCTTCCTTCCCATCGCCGCGCAAAGTGGCAGGTTACCGTGGCAACCCTAAAGCACAATAACACTAATCAGTCATACACCATTGAGCTAAATAGCGCAGTGAATTTATGTATGGTGTTATGATTTTTAGCATAAATTGTCAATCCTATGCTGTTAGATTGTTTAATACACCCCTGGTATAATCAACGGAGTTGAAAATAGAAACTTACATTAGCTTTTATTTTGCATGACCAATTTGGCTGCATCACGCTGCAGTTATTAGATTGTTTTTTAAGTGCTCAGCACAATATACAATTTAAATCAGAACAATTGCAACAAAACTAGGAGCTGGGTTAATAGAAACACTTAGGAATGCGGAATGATTTTGTGTCATAGTAGATTTTCACTTTATGCCTTAAAGATGGTTTGAGCGGTCGAGGTTTTTGCTGTGTGATACCAGGACTGAGCAACTCAGCTGAGTTCAGTTTAGCTTATGGTCACGTGCACCATTTTGTGTCTCGATCTATCTTCGCTGCAGTCCCTCCTTACACATGGAGAGGGCGTCACGGTGGCGCGGCGGTAGAGTTGCTGCCTTACAGCGAACGCAGCGCCGGAGACTCAGGTTCGATCCTGACTACGGGCGCCGTCAGTACGGAGTTTGTACTTTCTCCCCGTGACCCGCGAGGGGTTTTCTCCGAGATCTTCGGTTTCCTCCCACACTCCAAAGACGTGCAGGTTTGTAGGTTAATTGGCTTGGGTTTGGAAACTTGGTATAAGTGTAAATTGTCCCTAGCGTGTGTAGGCTCACCGGTCGGTACGGACTCGGTGGGCCGAAGGGCCTGTTTCCGTGCTGTATCTCTAAACTAAACTAAACATAGAAGCGGCACGGTGGCGCAGCGGTAGAGTTGCTGCCTTACAGCGAACGCAGCGCCGGAGACTCAGGTTCGATCCTGACTACGGGCGCCGTCAGTACGGAGTTTGTACGTTCTCCCTGTGACCCGCGAGGGGATTTCTCCGAGATCTTCGGTTTCCTCCCACACTCCAAAGACGTGCAGGTTTGTAGGTTAATTGGCTTGGGTTTGGAAACTTGGTATAAGTGTAAATTGTCTCCAGTGTGTGTAGGCTGGCCGGTCGGCACGGACTCGGTGGGCCGAAGGGCCTGTTTCTGCGCTGTATCTCTAAACTAAACTAAACATAGAACAACCAGGATTGAATGGCGGAGCAGACTTGATGGGCCGAATGGCCTAATTCGGCTCCGATCACTTAATTGCTTGAACTTATTGCATGATCGGGATAACATCCTGAAAACCCACAACCGTGCCGCAATCAGTGTTCAGTTCCGTTTATTGTCACGTGTACCGAGGTACAGTGAAAAGCTTTTGTTGCGTGCTAACCAGTCAGCGGAAAGACAATACATGATTACAATCGAGCCGTCCACAGTGTACAGATACATGATAAGGGAATAACGTTTAGTGCAAGGTAAAGCCAGCAAAGTCCGATCAAAGATAGTCCGAGGGTCACCAATGAGGTGGATGGTAGTTCAGCACTGGTTGTGGTAGGATGGTTCAGTTAGAGTGTTTGAAATTGTGTAGGAAGGAACTGCAGATGCTGGTTTACACCGAACATAGACACAAAATGCTGGAGTAACTCAGCGGGACAGGCAGCATCTCTGGATAGAAGGAATGGGTGACGTTACGGGTCGAGACCCTTCTTCAAACCTGCTCCATTGTCAGAGTGAGGCCCAGCGCAAATTGGAGGAACAGAACCTCATATTTCGCTTGGGCTGCTTACACCCCAGCGGTATGAACATTGACTTCTCTAACTTCAAGTAGCCCTTGCATCCCCTCTCTCTCCGTCCCTCCCCCACCCTAGTTCTCCGACCAGTTTCACCGTCCTGCTGATTAATTTTACTGATTGCATGCCTCGTTGTCACCTCCCCCTCAGCCAACAATGAACCCTTCTACATTTTCTATCTTGATCTATTGTTTTCACGCCTTACCCTTCCATAGCTCAGCGGGTCAGGGAGCATCTCTGGAGGAAAAGGATGGGTGACTTTTTGGGTCGGGACCAAGAATATTGTCTGAAGATGGGTTCTGACCCAAAACGTCACCCATCCTTTCTCACCAGAGATGCTGCCTGACCTGCTGAGTTACTCCAGCATTTATTGTCCATCACGTTTAACCATACCATGCCACAGAAAGAAGTGCAGTGGACGTCAAGTCAATGGGTATTTTTGTGGCAGATGGATTCTTGATTAGTGAGGGTATCAGGGGTTATGGGGAGAAGGCAGGAGAATGGGGTTAGGAGGGAGAGATAGATCAGCCATGATTGAATGGTGGAGCAGACTTGATGGGCCGAATGGCCTAATTCTGCCCCGATCACTTATGAACATGAACTTACCCTGCCCGTGGTTGGTTTGCAGTAGATGGGGATGGGCAAGGGACTAGGGGAGGGGACTAGGGGAGGGGTACTAGGGGAGGGGTGGGGAGAGGTCATGGGGAGGGGTGTTGGGTAGGGGTGGGGAGGGGACTAGGGGAGGCGTGGTGACTAGGGGAGGGGTGGGGAGGGGTACTAGGGGAGGGGACTAGGGGAAGGGTGGAGAGGGGTCTAGGGGAGGGGTGGGGACTAGGGGAGGGGTGGGGACTAGGGGAGGGGACTAGGGGGTGGGGACTAGGGGAGGGGACTAGGGGGTGGGGACTAGGGGAGGGGACTAGGGGAAGGGTGGAGAGGGGTACTAGGGGAGGCGTGGTGACTAGGGGAAGGGTGGGGAGGGGTACTAGGGGAGGGGACTAGGGGAAGGGTGGAGAGGGGTCTAGGGGAGGGGTAGGGACTAGGGGAGGGGACTAGGGGGGGTGGGGACTAGGGGAAGGGTGGGGACTAGGGGAGGGGTGGGGACTAGGGGAGGGGTGGGGACTAGGGGAGGGGTGGGAACTAGGGGAGGGGACTAGGGGAGGGGTGGGGACTAGGGGAGGGGTGGGGACTAGGGGAGGGGTGAGGACTAGGGGAGGGGTGGGGACTAGGGGAGGGGTGGGGACTAGGGGAGGGGACTAGGGGAGGGGTGGGGAGGGGTCTTGGGGAGGGGTGTGGTCTAGGGGAGGGGTGGGGACTAGGGAAGGGGACTAGGGGTGGGGACTAGGGGAGGGGTGGGGAGGGGACTAGGCAAGGGGTGGGGTGGGGACTAGGGGTGGGGACTAGGGGAGGGGTGGGGACTAGGGGAGGGGTGGGGACTAGGGGAGGGGACTAGGGGTGGGGACTAGGGGAGGGGTGGGGAGGGGACTAGGCAAGGGGTGGGGTGGGGACTAGGGGTGGGGACTAGGGGAGGGGTGGGGAGGGGTCTTGGGGAGGGGTGTGGTCTAGGGGAGGGGTGGGGACTAGGGGTGGGGACTAGGGGAGGGGTGTGGACTAGGGGTGGGGTGGGGACTAGGGGTGGGGACTAGGGGAGGGGTGTGGACTAGGGGTGGGGTGGGGACTAGGGGTGGGGACTAGGGGTGGGGACTAGGGATGGGGTGGGGAGGGGTCTTGGGGAGGGGTGTGGTCTAGGGGAGGGGTGGGGACTAGGGGTGGGGACTAGGGGAGGGGTGTGGACTAGGGGTGGGGTGGGGACTAAGGGTGGGGACTAGGGGAGGGGTGGGGAGGGGTCTTGGGGAGGGGTGTGGTCTAGGGGAGGGGTGGGGACTAGGGGTGGGGACTAGGGGAGGGGTGTGGAGGGGTCTTGGGGAGGGGTGTGGTCTAGGGGTGGGGTGGGGACTAAGGGTGGGGACTAGGGGAGGGGTGGGGAGGGGTCTTGGGGAGGGGTGTGGTCTAGGGGAGGGGTGGGGACTAGGGGTGGGGACTAGGGGAGGGGTGGGGACTAGGGGTGGGGTGGGGACTAAGGGTGGGGACCAGGGGAGGGGTGTGGAGGGGACTAGGGGTGGGGTCTAGGGGAGGGGTGGGGACTAGGGGAGGGGGGGGAGGGGGGGGGAGGGGGGGGGGGGGAGGGGGGGGAGGGGGGGGAGGGGGGTGAACATTGATGCCTAAACTTCAGCAAAGGTTGTGATGCTTTGAAGCGGACGTATATTGTGAATCCAATAATGAATGCGCGCCACTAGTCAGCGCTCAGTGGAACTAACAGAATATATTCCCCATGCAAAGATAAACCTTACGCACAACATTGCCTATCCAATAAATGTGTCAAATTGATCTTGCGCTGCCACTTTGAACGTGAACACGTTCACGTAGCCGTTTCTCTGCGTCGCAGGCAATACTTTCAAGCTTTGGTCGTCGGGTTTGTGAAAGAACTCCTTTGAACAAAGAGATCAAAGTGGCCTCCATGAGCACAGACACTAAGCACTGCCAAGGGACCCCCTCAAAGAGCCCCTGCTATCTCTCCCACGTTTAATTGCTTCCGTTATTCCCGTTTACACTCCATTTGCACCAATATTGCAATTAATGGATAATTCAAAAGGCGTTTTATTTGTCTAATTTTTTCAATTTGGACTGTTTAGACAATAGACAATAGACAATAGGTGCAGGAGGAGGCCATTCAGCCCTTCGAGCCAGCACCGCCATTCACTGTGATCATGGCTAATCATCCACAATCAGTACCCCGTTCCTGCTTTCTCCTCATATCCCCTGACTCCGCTATCTTTGAGGGCTCTATCTAGCTCTCTCTTGAAAGCATCCAGAGAATTGACTTCTCCACTGCCTTCTGAGGCAGAGAATTCCACAGATTCACAACTCTATGAGTGAAAATGTTTTTCCTCATCTCCATACTAAGTGGCCGGCCCCTTATTCTTAAACTGTGGCCCCTGGTTCTGGACTCCCCCAACATCGGGAACATGTTTCCTGCCTCTAGCGTGTCCAATCCCTCAATAATCTTATATGTTTCGATAAGATCCCCTCTCATCCTTCTAAATTCCAGAGTATACAGTTTATATTGCGACTTCCTCAGCTCCATTAAGGGGTGGCACGGTGGCGCAGCGGTAGAGTTGCTGCCTCACAGCGCCAGAGACCCGGGTTCGATCCCGACTACGGGCGCTGTCTGTACGGAGTTTGTACGTTCTCCCCGTGACCTGCGCGGGTTTTTCTCCGAGAACTTCGGTTTCCTCCAAAACCCCAAAGACCTACGGGTTTGTAGGTTAATTGGCTTGTTGATGAAAATATTCTGCGATGTATCTCTAAACTAAAGTAAACATATGTGGATGGAATGGACTGATGACAATTCTGCACTGTATCTCTAAAGTCTAAAGTCTAAACGTCAGGCAGAGTTTGTGGAGCGTTGGCATTCATAGCGAGGGGATTTGAGTATAGGAGCAGGGAGGTTCTGCTGCAGTTGTACAGGGCATTGGTGAGACCACACCTGGAGTATTGCGTACAGTTTTGGTCTCCTAATCTGAGGAAAGACATTCTTGCCATAGAGGGAGTACAGAGAAGGTTCACCAGATTGATTCCTGGGATGGCAGGACTTTCATATGAAGAAAGACTGGATAGACTCGGCTTGTACTCGCTGGAATTTAGAAGATTGAGGGGGGATCTTATAGAAACGTACAAAATTCTTAAGGGGTTGGACAGGCTAGATGCAGGAAGATTGTTCCCGATGTTGGGGAAGTCCAGAACAAGGGGTCACAGTTTAAGGATAAGGGGGAAGTCTTTTAGGACCGAGATGAGAAAGTTTATTTTCACACAGAGAGTGGTGAATCTGTGGAATTCTCTGCCACAGAAGGTAGTTGAGGCCAGTTCATTGGCTATATTTAAGAGGGAGTTAGATGTGGCCCTTGTGGTCCAAATGCAAGACCTTCTGTCTCCCAAGCATTCCCCACCCGTGCAGTGTTCAATTGCACTCCACGCATGTTTGAAATGCGACTGGTAAGTAATGTCACGGAGGCTGCACACTGGCTCGGCAGCCAAGAGACAACCCTGCAAGTCAACAGCAAATATCAGAACTGTGTGAGTTGCAAGCCGTTTTACTGCTGAATTTCCTAATCCTTCTTTTTGAAAAGTATTAAACTTGACATTTGGTGTGTACGCAGTCTTTTTATGTCTCTTTCAATAAGCTCACCGCAGCTATGATCAGTTTTAACAATGTACAAGTTGTAATATATTATTCAGATGTAGCTTTAATGCTGTTAAACTATTAAATCTGAGGTTGCTCCGCTGTTCCACTTGTACTGAGACCAGATTACAAATGAATGCATATCCGTCTTGGAGTCTAGGATTACCTTGACTCAGTTTGGCTTCTTGGGATCATGCGTGAAAATTGAGTGCAGGAGCAAGGAGGTCCTACTGCAGTTGTACTGGGCCCTGGTGAGACCACACCTGGAGTATTGTGTGCAATTTTGGTCTCCTAATCTGAGGAAGGACATTCTTGCTATTGAGGGAGTGCAGCGTAGGTTCACCAGGTTAATTCCATGGATGGCGGGACTGTCATATGATGAAAGAATGGGTCGACTGGAATTTAGAAGGATGAGAGGGGATCTCATCGAAACATATAACGTTCTTAAGGGATTGGACTAGGGCTAGATGCAGGAAAAATGTTCCCGGTGTTGGGGGAGTCCAGAGTCAGGGGGTCACAGTTTAAGAATAAGGGGTAGGCCATTTACAATAGACAATAGACAATAGACAATAGACAATAGGTGCAGGAGTAGGCCATTCAGCCCTTCGAGCCAGCACCGCCATTCAATGCGATCATGGCTGATCACTCTCAATCAGTACCCCGTTCCTGCCTTCTCCCCATACCCCCTCACTCCGCTATCCTTAAGAGCTCTATCCAGCTCTCTCTTGAAAGCATCCAACGAACTGGCCTCCACTGCCTTCTGAGGCAGAGAATTCCACACCTTCACCACTCTCTGACTGAAAAAGTTCTTCCTCATCTCCGTTCTAAATGGCCTACCCCTTATTCTTAAACTGTGGCCCCTTGTTCTGGACTCCCCCAACATTGGGAACATGTTTCCTGCCTCTAATGTGTCCAATCCCCTAATTATCTTATATGTTTCAATAAGATCCCCCCTCATCCTTCTAAATTCCAGTGTATACAAGCCCAATCGCTCCAGCCTTTCAACATACGTTAGGACTGAGATGAGGAATAACCTCTTCACCCAGAGAGTTGTGAAGCTGTGGAATTCTCTACCACAGAGGGCAGTGGAGGCCAATTCACTGGATATATTCAAGAGAGAGTTAGATTTAGCTCTGAGGGCTAATGGAATCAAGGGATATGGAGAGAAAGTGGAAATGATGTACTGATTTTAGATGATCAGCCATGATCATATTGAATGGCTGTGCTGGCTCGAAGGGCCGAATGGCCTACTCCTGCACCTATTTTCTATGTTTCTATGTTTCTAAAATAGGATTACACCTGCATTGAAGCATAAAGTGTGATTTTGCTGGGCTGTATGGAAAACCAAACAATAGACAATAGACAATAGGTGCAGGAGGAGGCCTTTCGGCCCTTCGAGCCAGCACCGCCATTCAATGTGATCATGGCTGATCATTCTCAATCAGTACCCCGTTCCTGCCTTCTCCCCATACCCCCTGACTCCGCTATCCTTAAGAGCTCTATCTAGCTCTCTCTTGAATGCATTCAGAGAATTGGCCTCCACTGCCCTCTGAGGCAGAGAATTCCACAGATTCACAACTCTCTGATTCACAACATTTTGCTTCATCGAG
This sequence comes from Rhinoraja longicauda, assembly GCF_053455715.1. Lineage (NCBI taxonomy): Eukaryota > Metazoa > Chordata > Chondrichthyes > Rajiformes > Arhynchobatidae > Rhinoraja > Rhinoraja longicauda. The sequence continues at coordinate 3,554,459 of NC_135979.1, read as the reverse complement.
TTACATGTGAGAATATAGGGATGACAATATCAATAGTTTATTTATAATATCGCAATGTTTAAGAAACAGTTAGACAGGTACGTAGAGAGGACTGGTTTGGAGGGATATGGTCCAAACGCGGGCAGGTGGGACTAATGTAGATGGGGCATGTTGACCGGCGTGGGCAAGTTGGACTGAAAGGCTGGTTTCCAAGCTGTATCACTCTATGACTCGAATAACTAGGGGCAGCACAGTGGCACAGCAGTAGAGTTGCTGCCGTACAGAGCCAGAGACCGGGGTTCGATCCTGACTGTGGGGTGCTGCTTGTATGGAGTTTACACCATCCCCCTGCGACTGCGTGGGTTTTCACCGGGTGCTCTGGTTTCCTCCCACACTCCAAAGACGTACAGGTTTGTAGGCTAATTGGCCTCTGTAAATTGGCCCGAGTGAGTTCTAGTGTGGGGGTGATCGTAGGTCGGTGTGGACTTGGTGGGCCGAAGAGCCTGTTTCCACACTGTATTTCTGAAATTAAAAGTAAAACTGATAATTTCTTGTATATTTAGTTCAGAGAGTTCACAGATGCAGTGAAAACAGGCACTTCAACCCACATTTCCAGACACATAGACTTTGGAGATAGAGTGCGGAAACAGGCCCTTCGGCCCACCGGGTCCGCGCCGACCAGCGATCCCCGCACACTAACACCATCCTACACACACGAGGGACATTTTATTACAATTATACCAAGCCAATTAAACTACAAACCTGTACCGATTTTGGAGTGTGGGAGGAAACCGGAGCACCCGGAGAAAACCCACGCAGGTCACGGGGAGGACGTACAAATTCTGTACAGATAGCGCCCGTAGTCGGGATCGAACCTGGGACTCAGCGCCGCTACGTCGCCCTGCTTTGCTCGTTTGCTCTCCCAACTCCTACCTACTTTGTCTCCAGGTTTAAACTGCTTTAATTTGTAATTTTTCCCAGCGCTGGTCAAAAATCATTGACTCGAAATGTTAGCTCCTCCCCGCAGATGTGGCCTGACCTGCTGAGAATTTCCAGCATTTTCTACTTTTGTATCATGTTTCCAGCATCTTTTAAGATTTTTGAACAGTCAGACGAAGGCTAGATGAATCCCAAACGCTGACTGCAATGTCATAAGTTCATAAGTGATAGGAGAAGAATTAGGCCCTTCGGCCCATCGAGTCTTCTCAACCATTTAATGATGGCTGATCTGTCCTCTCCCTCTCAACCCCATTCTCCTTCCATCTCCCCTTAACTCCTGACACCCGTACTGATCAAGAATCTATCTATCTCTGCTTTAAAAATATCCACTGACTTGGCCTCCACAGCCTTCTGTGGCAAAGAATTCCACTGATTCACCACCCTCTGACTGAAGAAATTCCTCATCTTCCTAAAGGAACGACCTTTAATTCTGAGGCTGTGCCCTCTGGTCCTAGACTCTCCCACTAGTGGAAACATCCTCTCCACATCCACTCTATCCAGGCCTTTCACTATTCAGCAACTTTCAATGAAGTCCCCCCTCATCCTTCGAAACTCCAGCTGGAGTAATCTCCAGCGAGTACAGGCCCAGAGCCATCCAATGCTTATTTTTAGATTTTTTAGATTTAGAGATACGGCGAGGAAACAGGCCCTTCGGCCCACCGGGTCCGCGCCGCCCCAACGATCCCCGCACATTGCAGGTCACGGAGAGAACGTACAATCTCCGTACAGACGGCGCCCGTAGTCAGGATCGAACCTGAGTCAGATTGAGCACGGTAGCGCAGCGGTAGAGTTGCTGCTTTACAGCGAATGCAGCGCCGGAGACTCAGGTTCGATCCTGACTACGGGTGCTGCACTGTAAGGAGTTTGTACGTTCTCCCCGTGACCTGCGTGGGTTTTCTCCGAGATCTTCGGTTTCCTCCCACACTCCAAAGACGTACAGGTATGTAGGTTAATTGGCTGGGTAAATGTAAAAATTGTCCCTAGTGGGTGTAGGATAGTGTTAATGTACGGGGATCGCTGGGCGGCACGGACTTGGTGGGCCGAAAAGGCCTGTTTCCGGCTGTATATATATGATATGATATGATATGATATGATGAAGAAGGGTCTCGACCCGAAACGTCACCCATTCCTTCTCTCCTGAGATGCTGCCTGACCGGCTGAGTTACTCCAGCATTTTGTGAATAAATACCTTCGATTTGTACCAGCATCTGCAGTTATTTTCTTATACTACTTTGGACTATCTTTAATCAGGCTTTACTGGACTTCATCTGACACACAGCATTATTCCCTATATCCAGCATCTGTACACTGTGGATGACTTGATTGTAATCAATGACAGTCTTTGCTCTGTCTGGATAGCACGCAATAAAAAAACATTTCATTGTACCTTGGCACAGAGGACAATAATGAACTGAACTAGTGCAAGCAGTTGTCCCTAGTGTTCCGTTGTTGAGGTAGGTTCAGGGGTGTGCAGGTCGGCTCAAGAACATGATAGTTGTGGGAAAGTGGCTGTTCCTGAATGTATGTGTGGAATTATTCGCAAACTTCTAAAACCTGACTAGTCCCCTTCCGTTCGTAGTGCAGTGAAGGGCAATCCAGCTACAGTCGTTTTGGCTGTGAAATTGGATTAATTAGCAACCGTGTTTGAGGCATAAGTTGCTCAGGAATTCACTTGTCGTAGATCTCGCTAGCAATCATTTCAGGAGAAACTGTACTCATTGAGTGGGCACATCACCAGGCCCAGGAACAGCTTTAGCAAAGGTTAGTTTATAGACAATAGACAATAGGTGCAGGAGTAGGCCATTCGGCCCTTCGAGCCAGCACCGCCATTCAATGTGATCATGGCTGATCATTCTCAATCAGTACCCCGTTCCTGCTTTCTCCCCAGACCCCCTGACTCCGCTATCCTTAAGAGCTCTATCTAGCTCTCTCTTGAATGTATTCAGAGAATTGGCCTCCACTGCCCTCTGAGGCAGAGAATTCCACAGATTCACAACTCTCTGACTGAAAACGTTTTTCCTCATCTCTGTTCTAGACCCTTATTCAAACTGTGGCCCCTGGTTCTGGACTCCCCCAACATTGGGAACATGTTTCCTGCCTCTAATGTGTCCAATCCCTTAATAATCTTATACGTTTCGATAAGATCCCCTCTCATCCTTCTAAACTCCAGTGTATACAAGCCTAGTTGCTCCAGTCTTTCAACATATGACAGTCCCGCCATTCCGGGAATTAACCTAGTAAACCTACGCTGCACGCCCTCAATAGCAAGAATATCCTTCCTCAAATTTGGAGACCAAAACTGCACACAATACTCCAGGTGCGGTCTCACTAGGGCCCTGTACAACTGCAGAAGGACCTCTTTGCTCCTATACTCAACTCCTCTTGTTATGAAGGCCAACATTCCATTGGCTTTCTTCACTGCCTGCTGTACCTGCATGCTTCCTTTCAGTGACTGATGCACTAGGACACCCAGATCACGTTGTACGTCCCCCTTTCCTAACTTGACACCATTCAGATAATAATCTGCCTTCCTATTCTTACCACCAAAGTGGATAACCTCACACTTATCCACATTAAACTGCATCTGCCAAGCATCCGCCCACTCACACAACCTGTCCAAGTCACTAGTTTAGTTTAGTTTAGAGATGCAGCATGGAAACAGACCATTCGGCCCATCGAGCCCATACCGACCAGTGATCCCCACACACTAACATTGTCACACACACTCTACACACACTGGGGACAATTCACGATTTTACCAAGCCACAAACCTTTACGTCTCTGGGATGTGGGAGGAAACCCACGCGAACACGGGGAGAACGTACAAACTCCGTACAGACAGCACCTGTAGTCAGGATCAAACCCGGGTCTCTGGCGCTGTGAGGCAGCAACTCTACCGCTGTGCCACCTATTGCCTGACCTGCTGAGCGTTTCCAGCACTTTCAGCTTTTTATCCAATTGATACTGTATCTTAGATAGACACAAAAAACACTGGAGCAACTCAGCGGGTCAGACAGCATCTCTGGAGAAAAGAAGTAGGTGACATTTCGGGTCGAGACCCTTCTTCCGACCCGAAACGTCACCTATTCCTTTTCTCCACAGATGCTCCCTGACCCGCTGAGTTACTCCAGCCTTTTGTGTCTATCTTTGGTTTAAACCAGCACCTGCAGTTCCTTCCTGCACGTACTGTATCTTTCATGGCTTCTGAGGTTGTCTCTAAATGCTTCTCAAACACTCCCTGTAGTAATGCTGGAAGCTAGACAACGAAGCTCTGTGTAGTGAACCCTCTAGAGAGGCGATGTAATAAAGATCAGATAATCTGTGTCAGTGATATTTACCAAAGGATATAAATTGGGCAGCACCACCTCAAGCCGGTTATTGAGTGATCATTCTTTTTAATAAAATGTACGCCTCTATTTAAAGGAATGTTAATAACATACAGATTTTACAATGCAATAATCATGTCGATATTACCAAACAGTGCATAATACTTGATCAGAATTACATATTAATAATATACCTGGAAATATCAGAGAAGAGAGTTTAGTTTAGTTTCGAGATGCAGTGTGAAAACAGGCCCTTCGGCCCCACCGAGACCATGCCGACCAGTGATCCCCACACATTATCCTACAAAAAACTAGGCACAATTTACAATGATACCAAGACAATTAACCTACAAACCTGTATGTCTTTGTTCATTGGGAGGAAACCGGAGATCCCGGAGAAAACCCACGCTGGTCACGGGGAGAAGGTACAAACTCCGTACAGACAGCGCTCGTAGTCGGGATGGAACCCGGGTGTCTGGCGCTGTGAGGCAGCAACTCTACCGCTGCGCCACCGTGCCGCACAGAGTGGGCTGGCCACAGGTTACGGATTTCAGAGGGTACCTTTCCATCGAGCCGATGGTCTTCCAGTAACTGTTGTGTGTCCGTGGGAAGTCCCGGTAAACATAGAGGACTGTGTCACGAGTGGGATGCCAGACAACATCTCTTTCTGGAGCTCAAACATCAAGAGTCAAGGGTTAAGATGAGCGTGAGTTTGGTGGGGCGGCACGGTGGCGCAGCGGTAGAGTTGCTGCCTCACAGCACCAGAGACCCTGGTTCGATCCCGGCCACGGGCGCCGTCTGTACGGAGTTTGTACGTTCGCCCCGTGACCTGCGTGGGTTTTCTCCGAGATCTCCGGTTTCCTCCCGCACTCCAAAGAGGAACAGGTTTGTAGATTATTTGGCTTGGTATAAATGTAAAATTGGTCCCTAGTGTGTGTAGGATGGTGTTAGTGTGCGGGGATCGCTGGTCGGTGTGGACTCGGTGGGCTGAAGGGGCTGATTCCGCGCTGTATCTCTAAAACTAAAAACTAAAAGCGTACGTAATAAAGAAACAAGGAAAGTATATTGAATTGAACTTCAGTTAACATACTCAAGGAGTTGAATTTACAATGCATTAAATTTCAGGGGTCGAAAGGACAATTCTTCAGTGGATTAAAATATATAGTTTTTGAGCTGAAATGTGAATATTTAATGCTGTTAAGTTTAGTGCTTATTATATCAAAATGTATATCAAAATTTGTGTATCTCGAGTGCGTGAGCTGCTGAGAGGAAGGTCAATCAATCCATTGTCAACAGGCACGGAACAGCAATTTGCAAAAACGAGTTGAAAACACTCTCATTCCCAATGAATATTCCAATCGCACAAAGGCTGATTGTTTAAGAGTTAGGTGCTTGTTTGTATTTGCTGTGAAAATATAGAATAGTGTGACTTAGACGAAGGGATTAAAAGTACCATTAGCAAATTTGCAGATGATACTAAGCTGGGGGGTAGTGTGAATTGTGAGGAAGATGCAATAAGGCTGCAGGGTGACTTGGACAGGTTGTGTGAGTGGGCGGATACATGGCAGATGCAGTTTAATGTAGATAAGTGTGAGGTTATTCACTTTGGAAGTAAGAATAGAAAGGCAGATTATTATCTGAATGGTGTCAAGTTAGGAGGAGGGGGAGTTCAACGAGATCTGGGTGTCCTAGTGCATCAGTCAATGAAAGGAAGCATGCAGGTACAGCAGGCAGTGAAGAAAGCCAATTGAATGTTGGCCTTCATAACAAGAGGAGTTGAGTATAGGAGCAAAGAGGTCCTTCTACAGTTGTACCGGGCCCTGGTGAGACTGCACCTGGAGTACTGTGTGCAGTTTTGGTCTCCAAATTTGAGGAAGGATATTCTTGCTATGGAGGGCGTGCAGCGTAGGTTCACTAGGTTAATTCCCGGAATAGCGGGACTGTCGTATGTTGAAAGGCTGGAGCGATTGGGCTTGTATACACTGGAATTTAGAAGGATGAGGGGGGGATCTTATTGAAACATATAAGATAATTAGGGGATTGGACACATTGCAGGAAACATGTTCCCAATGTTGGGGGAGTCCAGAACAAGGGGCCACAGTTTAAGAATAAGGGGTAGGCCATTTAGAACGGAGATGAGGAAGAACTTTTTCAGTCAGAGAGTGGTGTGGAATTCTCTGCCTCAGAAGGCAGTGGAGGCCAGTTCGTTGGATGCTTTCAAGAGAGAGCTGGATAGAGCTCTTAAGGATAGCGGAGTGAGGGGGTATGGGGAGAAGGCAGGAACGGGGTACTGATTGAGAGTGATCAGCCATGATCGCATTGAATGGCGGTGCTGGCTCGAAGGGCTGAATGGCCTACTCCTGCACCTATTGTCTATTGTCTATTGTCTATTGTCTATTGTCTATTGTCTATTGTCTATTGTCTATTGTCTATTGTCTATTGCCCACACTGGCCAACATGTCCCAGCTACACTAGTCCCACCTGCCTGCATTTGGCCCATGTCCCTCCAAACCTGTCCTATCCATGTACCCCATCTAACTGTTTCTTAAATGTTGGGATACTCCCTGCCTCAACTACCTCCTCTGGCAGCTCGTTCCATGCGCCCACCGCCCTTTGTGTGAAAAACTTACCCCTCAGATTCCTATTAAATCTTTTCCCCTTCACCTTAAACCTATGTCCTCTGGTCCTCGATTCACCTACTCTGGGCAAGACACTCTGTGCAAACGTCACCCATTCCTTCTCTCCTGAGATGCTGCCTGACCTGCTGAGTTACTCCAGCATTTTGTGAATAAATACCTTCGTTCTGTGGATCTACACATTCGATTCCTCTCATGATTTTAGAGGACCTCCGTAAGATCACCCCTCGTCCTCCTGCGCTCCAGGGAATAGAGTCCCAGCCTACTCAACATCTCCCCTATAGCTCACACCCTCTAGTCCTGGCAACATCTTCGTTAAAAATGACTGGTTTTTTGAAATACTGTTCCCAGTTTCAATGAAAGGAAAGCTCTCCGTCTCAATTCTAATCTTTTCCAGTCAAGTTATGGCAAAGGAATGTGAATAATTAATAAATTAGCACGTGAATAATTCATTTTCCCAATGCTGGAATTACTAGGATGCCACTTTGTCATTGTTAAGAATATTCAATCTGATAAATGCTGGCTGGGACCAAGGAATGATTATCCGTCACTCCACGCAAATTTGTATCCACTGGTGATTTAGGTTATTATATCCTTTTTGCACAAAATTTTCACGATTAATTCCTCTCTTTGTTTTCCAGCCATGATAAAATTGCAAAAGGAATGAGTGTTTACAATGAAGATAAAGCATTAAATAACATCGATTAGAGAAGAGGCTTTATGACAAAGCCATTTCTGTCTCCTCACCCTGTCATTTGCTGTTATTTTTGTTTAAAACTGATCGTATCTTTAATGCTGTGTGCCTTGGGACATGAAATGGCTGGTGAAAATTCCCAGCCAGAGGATGCCAAGGAAAGCATTTCCCAAGTACTTGTGATAAGACAGTGTTAAGTATTTACACTACCTGGTACATGCAATCATATCCGAGGTAAATTAATCTGTCATTACTATTAAACATTGACATGCTTGTGGCTTTGACTGGTGCCACCACTGCCACATCAGTCTGATCAGTCACATCAGCAGCAACGACTGTTCTACCTAATAACACTGAAGAAGTCTGGTCTACCCCAATAGCTGCTGACGACCTTCTACCGCTGCACCATAGAGAGCATCCTAACGCATGGCATCCCTGTGTGGTACCTCAGCTGCACGGAGGCAGAGAGGAAAGCTCTTCAGCGGGTAGTCCATAGAGCTCAGAGGACCATCGGAACACAGCTACCAGCCTTGGAGGGCATCTACAACACACGGTGCCTCAGGAAAGCCACCAGCATCCACAAAGACTCCTCACACCCCTGCAACAGTCTGTTCGAACTCCTTCCATCGGGCAGACGCTACAAGGCCTTCTACGCCCGCATCTCCAGACTCAGGAACAGCTTCATCCCCAGGACCATAGCTGCTATGAACCGGTCCTGCTGAACCGGATGGTCACATCGCACAGTGAACCGGCACAGACCTACTTGTACTTTATTCTGTTTTCAAACTGGATTTGGGGTTTGGCATGACGGATCGGACATGGGAAACTGTGGTGGGACTTGTTCACACTTCCTCAATTTGTGCTAGACGTAGTCATATACAATGTAAAATTTTGCATCGCACGCATTACACTAACGCTAGACTAGCAAGAATTTTTCCCCGCACGAGCGACGCATGTAACCGTTGTCGACAAACACCTGCCGACTTGATTCACATGTTTTGGACGTGCCCCCGCCTGTCTGAATTTTGGACGGGGATTTTCAAATCCTTTAGGGATATATCCGGTATAGATATTCTACCCAATCCTCTTACAGCACTTTTTGGTGTCCCTTCTGGAACTAATACCCCCCGATATCTAAAAGTAATTATGTCTTTTACTTCTCTTTTGGCTAGACGTCTTATACTTCTTAATTGGAAGCATGCATTGCCACCCACTCATAATAGATGGATCAAGGATGTGTTATATCATTTAAAGCTAGAGAAAATTAGATTCTCTCTCAAAGGTTCGCAGGAAAGCTTTAAAGAAACATGGTTACCGTTTCTAAATTATGCAAAAACTTTAATGATTATTTTAGAGAATGGGGATAAACCAAAGTGCTGACTGCTTATATGTCTGCCTACACTCTTCCTCCCTTGTCTGTAATCAAAAAAAATTATTTAAAAAAAAATATATATATTTTAATTTTTTTAAACTTTGTATTTGTTTTACTAATGTCAATGTTCATCTCTGCATGTGGGGTGGGGCGGGGGGGGGGGGGGGGAGGGTGGGGGTGGGGGTGTATCTTTACGTGTATTGTTTGTTCATTGTTGAAATAATTGTAAAAACTAATAAACAGATTTAAAACTGTTCTAATTTGTTTCACTGGTTTGTATAAATTTATACTGATTAGCTAATTGATTTATTGCATCGTATGGGAGGCGCATTCCCAATCTCGTTGTACCCCTGTACAATGACAATAAAGATATATTGTATTGTAAGTATCAGGAAACTGCACATCTGCACACACAATGCCGGTAATTTTCCTTTGAAATTTTCTTCTCAACCCCCAGAGCGTGGGCCTCTTTTGACACATGCTCGTCTGTGCGTAGATCATAATAAGTTCATAAGTTCCAGGAGCAGAATACAGCCATTCGGCCCATCGAGTCTACTCCGCCATTCAGTCGTGGCTGATCTACCACCCCCTCTCAACCCCATTCTCCTGCCTTATCCCCATGAACCCTGGACACCCACACTAATCGAGAATCTTTTCCACACTTCACTGCGCTAGTCAATGCATGTTTACGCCAGAGATCTCAAACTGCATAATCAAGGACCAGTCTCACCCCGGCCACTCCCTCTTCTCCCCTCTCCCACCGGGAAAGAGGTACAGAAGTGTGAAAACGCACACCTCCAGATTCAGGGGCAGTTTCTTCCCAGCTGTTATCAGGCAACTGAACCATCCTACCACAACCAGAGAGCAGTGCTGAACTACTATCTACCTCATTGGTGACCCTCGGACTATCTTTGATCGGACTTTGCTGGCTTTACCTTGCACTAAACGTTATTCCCATTATCATCTGTACACTGTAAATGGCTCCATTGTAATCATGTATTGTCTTTCCGCTGACTGGACCGCATGTAACTGTAAATCGGTACAGGTGCAATAAACTAAATTGATCTGAAAGAGTTAAAATCCCCGCAGTACGCCATTGACACAACTTAATTTATGAACTTGGAGCGTGTAAGAAAGAACTGTAGATGCTGGTTCAAATGGAAGATAGACACAAAATGCTGGAGTAACCCAGCGGGTCAGGCAGCATCTCTGGAGAGAAGGAATGGGTGACGTCTCGGGTCGAGACCCTTCTCTAGTCTGAAGAAGGGTCTCAACCAGAAACATCACCCATTCCTTCTCTCCAGAGATGCTGCATGTCCCGCTGGGTTACTCCAGCATTTTGTATCTGTTCATGAACTCAGAAGATCTAGTTGTGCCATTTAATGGAGAGAGGTTCAAAGACACTGCCTCCAAAGCAAATCATCCTAGCCACCTCCCGGTTACGCATAACCCATCTCCCGCCCGCCACACAGACCTCCCACACTGACCTTTCTGCCCTGGGCCTCCTCCACTGTCAGAGTGAGACCACACACAAGATGGAGGAACAGCGCCCCATATTTTGCTTGGACATCTTACAACCCAGCAGAGTGAATGTTGATTTCTCTCATTTCAAGTAGTCCCTGCATTCCCCCTCTCTCTCCATCCCACCCCGCCCCACCTAGTCGACCTGCTAGTTCCACCGTTCGCATCCCTGTATCCCCTTCACTGTCACCTCTTCCCCAATGGGCCAACAATGGGCCATTGTGGGCTCCACCCTTCCTTGGTCATCTGTTGCCGGCCCTGATTTACTCTACCCCACCATTCGATCATGGCTGATCTATCGTTCTCTCTCAACCCCATTCTCCTGTCTCTACCCCATATCCTTTGACACCTTTACTAATCAGGAACCTACCATCAATCTCTGCTTTAAAAACATCCAATCACTTGGCCTCCACTGCCGTCTGCGGCAATGAATTCAACAGATTGATGTTTGTAATGTTCATTGTCTGAACTTCATCCACTCACTCGGTCTGATATTTATTGTTGATAATTTTTAACTCAGCTACAGACTTTGAAAGTGAATGCCACAATCATTTAATTATATGAAGCATCAGGAAGCATTTCTAACCTTTTATTCTTTGAAGGCACGCTGTTATAGCACGCTGTTATATCACGCTGTGTCAGTCTAATAAGTTACGGTTGTGTATTGAAAGAAAGTAATGTTGATGTTATTGCACAACTGAAAACTGCTGCTCATCAGGACTTCATCAACCCCAGTTACACCCTGACCATGGATGATGCCTGTCTGGAGACCGGACACATCCTCTGCACCCACGTGGCTTTCTCCCGGCTGCTCCGGTCTGGTATGATTTGGTTGGGTTGGGTTGGGTTGGGTTGGGTGGGTTGGGCTGGGTTGGGTTGGGTTGGTATGGGTTGGGTTGTGTGGGTTAGGTTGGGTTGGGTTGGGTTGGGTTGGGTTGGGTTGGGCTGGGTTGGGTTGGGTTGGTATGGGTTGGGTTGTGTGGGTTAGGTTGGGTTGGGTTGGGTTGGGTGGGTTAGGTTGGGTTGGGCTGGGTTGGGTTGGGTTAGGTTGGGTTGGGCTCGGTTGGGTTGGGTGGGTTAGGTTGGGTTGGGCTGGGTTGGGTTGGTATGGGCTGGATTGGTATGGGTTGGGTTGTGTGGGTTAGGTTGGGTTGGGTTGGGTTAGGTTGGGTTTGGGTGGGTTAGGATGGGTTGGGCTGGGTTGGGTTGGGTTAGGTTGGGTTGGGCTGGGTTGGGTTAGGTTGGGTTGGGGTGGGTTGGGTTGGGTTGGGTTGGGTCGGTATGGGTTGGGTTGTGTGGGTTAGGTTGGGTTGTGTGGGTTAGGTTGGGTTGGGTTGGGTTGGGTTAGGTTGGGTTTGGGTGGGTTAGGATGGGTTGGGCTGGGTTGGGTTGGGTTAGGTTGGGTTGGGCTGGGTTGGGTTAGGTTGGGTTGGGGTGGGTTGGGTTGGGTTGGGTTGGGTCGGTATGGGTTGGGTTGTGTGGGTTAGGTTGGGTTGGGCTGGGTTGGGGTTGGGTTGGTTTTTTTTGTTTAGTTTATTGTCATGTATACCGAGGGATAGAGAAAAGCTTTTTTGTTTCATACTATCCAGTCGTTAGAAAGACTATACATGATTACAATCAATGCACAGTGTACAGATACAGGATAAAGGGAATAATGTTTAATGCAAGATAAAGTCTAGTAAAGTCCGATTAAAGATAGTCCGAGGGTCTCCAATGAGGTAGATGGAAGGTCAGGACCCCTCTCGAGATTGTAGGAGGACAGTTCAGGTGCCTGATATCCACTGGGAAGAAACTGTCTGTGAATCTGCCGGTCATTGCTCTTGAGAAGTTTACAGTGGAATAATCAGCAGGATTGTGAAAATGATGTTAAAATTCTCCACACAACTTTGTGTGATCTAAGCCCAGAAACTTCAAACAGTGAACTCTCACGAGTGGATTTCTGAGGGTCAATTATCCATTGAACACACTGAACTATCTACTTGTTTAGTGACTTCTTGTTAGATTTTTAATTTCCCAGGAAGCGGTGATGCAGTGGTGCCGAGGCAGCCTCGACCCACGACATAAACACCTGCTCCAAACATAATAATAATAATAATAATAATAATAATATTCATTTATTGTCATTGCAACGAGTACAACGAAATTAAAAAATAACCAATCCTGACGGTGCGTAAAAACATATATGCAATAAATGCAAAAACAAATAAATACAATTATATTAAGCACAAAAGATTTTTTAACGGTGTTGCCTAGTGCAGAAGGTAGTGTTCAGTTCTCGTATGGCCCTGGGGTAAAAACTGTTCTTAAGTCTGTTTGTTCGGGATTTGATCGACCTGAAACGTCGACCAGAGGGCAGATGAACAAACAGACGGTGGCCGGGGTGGGATGGATCTTTTATTATTTTGCCTGCTCTACTGAGGCAGCGTAGGCTGAACAGGTGCTCCAGGGAGGGCAGTGAGCAGCCGATGATCTTCTGGGCCGTCGTGATGACCCTCTGAAGGGCCTTCCTGTCCTTTTCTGAGCAGCTGGCATACCATGTGGTTATACAGTATGCCAGCACACTCTCGATGGAGCAGCGATAGAAGGACATCATGAGCTTCTCCTGCAGGTTGGTTTTCCTGAGGATCCTCAGGAAGTGGAGTCTCTGCTATGCCTTCTTCACTGTGGTGATGGTGTTGGTAGACCAGGTAAGATCCTCTGCGATGTGCGTACCCAGGAACCTGAAAGCGGGTACCCTTTCCACACAGACCCCATTGATGTAGAGTGGGTCATATTCTACACTGGTTTTCCTGAAGTCAATTATAAGTTCCTTTGTTTTGGAGGAGTTCAGGACAAGATTGTTCACTGAACACCATGCTGCCAGCCTTTGGATTTCATCCCTGTAGGCTGTCTCATCTCCTCCTGAGATGAGTCCAACCACAGTCGTGTCATCCGTGAACTTGATGATGGTGTTGGTGGGATGGGTGGGGGCGCAGTCGTGAGTGTAGAGGGAGTAAAGGATGGGGCTCAACACACAGCCCTGTGGTGAGCCGGTGCTCAGTGTAATGGTGGAGGAGAGGTGACGGCCTATTTTGACGGTCTGGGGGCGGTTGGTCAGGAAGTCCTTGATCCATTGGCAGATGGTTTGGGAAAATCCAAGGTCAGAAAGTTTGGTGACCAGTCTGCTCGGGATGACCGTGTTAAAGGCAGAGCTGAAGTCGAGGAAGAGCATCCTCACATAGCTCCCCTGGTGTTCAAGGTGGGTCAGTGCAGTGTGAAGAGCAGTGTCGATGGCATCCCCTGTAGACCTATTTGCTCAGTAGGCAAACTGGTATGGGTCGAAGGTGGGTGGGAGGCTGGCTTTGATATGCTGCAGGACCAGTCTCTCGAAGCACTTTGTGATGACCGGTGTGAGTGCTACCGGACGGTAGTCGTTAAGGCCGCTGATGACAGACTTTTTCGGCAGTGGGATGATTGTGGCGGACTTCAGGCAGGGAGGGGTGGTGGGTTTTAAAAGGGACAGGGACATCTCCTCTCACCTCAAAGTTGTGTCCTCTCGGCACGGTGGCACAGCGGTCGAGTTGCCCCCTCACAGCGCTAGAGACTCGGGTTCGATCCTGACTACGGGCGCTGTCTGTGTGGAGTTTGCATGTTCTCCGTGTGACTGCGTGGGTTTTCTCCGGGTGCTCTGGTTTCCGCCCACTCTGCAAAGACGCACAGGTTTGTAGGTTAATTGGCTTCTGTGAATTCTCCCTGGAAATAGTGTGTAGGATTGTGCTAGTGTGCAGGGATCACTGGTCGGCACGGACTCGGTGGGCCGAAGGGCCTGTTTCCTCGGTCCACCGAGTCCATGCTGACCAGTGGGCCGAAGAAACAGGCCCTTCGGCCCACCGAGTCAATGCTGACCAGGGCTGACCTTCGGCCCACCGAGTCAATGCTGACCAGTGGGCCAAAGAAACAGGCCCTTCGGCCCATCGAACTAAACTAAAGTTTAGTTTAGTTTAGTAAATCTCCAAAAAAAAACTAAACTCCCGCCTATTCTCTCTACCACCCTCCCCTCCCCCCCCCCCCCCCTCACCACAATCAGTCTGAAGAAGGGTCCTGACTGGAAAAGTTACCTATACATGTTCTCCAGAGATGCTGCCAAACTCGTTTTTTGTTTAGTTTAGAGATACAACACAGAATAGAGATACAGCCCACCGAGTCCATGCTGACCAGTGATCTCCGCACACTAACACTATCCTACACACACAAGGGGCAATTTACAATTATACCAAACCAATTTGCCTACAAACCTGTATGGCACCTGGAGAAAACCCACGCAGGTCACAGGGAGAACGTACAAACTCCGTACAGACAGCACCCGTAGTCAGGACTGAACCCGGGTCTCTGGCGCTGTAAGGCAGCAACTCTACCGCTGCGCCACCGTGCCAACCTAAGTTACTGCTGAGTTACTCCAGGACTTTGTGTCCTTTGAAGTTGATGTCAGGCTTGCTTGCATAAGTTCATAAGTGATAGGACCATTCGGCCCATCAAGTCTACTCCGCCATTCAATCATGGCTGATGTATCTCTCCCTCATAACCCCATTCTCCTGCCTTCTCCCCATAACCCCTGACACCCGTACGAATCCAGAATCTATTTATCTCTGCCTTAAAACTATCCATTGACTTGACCTCCACATCCTTCTGTGGCAATGAATTCCACAGATTCTGACTAAAGAAATTCCTCCTCATCTCCTTCCTAAAGGAAACTCCTTTAATTCTGAGGCTGTGCCCTCTGGTCCTAGACTCTCCCACTAGTGGAAACATCCTCTCCACATCCACTCTATCCAGGCCTTTCACGATGCGGTAAGTTTCAATGAGGTCTCCCCTCAACCTTCTAAACTCCAGCGAGTACAGGCCCAGTGCCGACAAATTCTCATCGATATACGTTAAACCACTGATTCCTGGGATCATTCTCGTGAACCTCCTCTGGACCCTCTCCAGTGCCAGCACTTCCTTCCTCAGATACGGGTCACCAAATGCTTCATGGAATATTTAGTTCCAATCTCTCCCCGACTAAGTGCCTTTCACTTTCCCCAGCTTCCGTGTTACCACCAGTGCTTACATGATTAGGATTCACACGGCATCAGCCGATAACATTAAATTAACAACAAACAAAAAAATATGGTTATGAGTTGTAATTTATTGAGCAATCAAGTGTAATTGCCATTGCAAAACAAACCATCAGGATGATGCAGTCTCTCTCTGGTGTGGTGGGAAGCAATGTTCTCTGCTTCAGGCCACTGTGTCAGATGGGAATCACAGGTGGCGTTTCGTATGTTCATCTCTGTTCACCTACTAATCCGCAGTCTGAATTGCAACTGTCCGAATGCTAAATTAATTAGGGCCCTCAAGGCTTTCTCATTGTACGTGACTCTGCTCTGAGAAGATCACCAGCCAAGGAGGGATTAACATGCCCGACATTGTGGAATGAGACTCATGGAGACATTTCACTTCCTCCCCATCCCCGGACGGTAGCTGACATGGCCTGTAATCCCCGTCTTCAGGAAACAAAGAGCTGCTCCCACCCCCACTTCATGTAAATGGGGAGGAAGTAGAGAGGGTCTCCACCTTCAAGTTCCTACGGACCACCATCTCCCAGGACCTCTCCTGGACTGCAAATACCAAGGCGGTAGTGAAAAAGTCACAGCAGAGACTGCACTTCTTAAGATTACTCCGGAAAAACAGACTGAAGGAGAATCTGCTGGTGACGTTCTACCGCTCCACCATTGAGAGCGTACTGGCATACTGCACCACTGTGTGGTATGCTGGCTGCTCGGCTGTACGCTCCACCATCGAGAGCGTACTGGCATACTGCACCACTGTGTGGTATGCTCGCTGCTCGGCTGCAGACCACAAGGCCCCTCCAAAAGGTCATCAGGACAGCAGAGAAAATCATCGGCTGTCCACTACCCTCTCTGAAGAACATCACCAGCTCGCGTTGTCTGAACAGGGCCAGAGTCATAATCAAGGACAGCACTCATCCAGGACACAAACTGTTTGCTCTCCTGCCCTCTGGGAGGCGCTATAGGAGCCTAAGGGCCAGGATAAATCGACTCAAAAACAGTTTCTTTCCCTGGGCAATAAGAACACACTCCAAAGACGTACAGGTATGTAGGTTAATTGGCTGGGTAAATGTAAAAAATTGTCCCTAGTGGGTGTAGGATAGTGTTAATGTACGGGGATCGCTGGGCGGCACGGACTTGGTGGGCCGAAAAGGCCTGTTTCCGGCTGTATATATATGATATGATATGATGAACAGTGAATGGAAGCACATGACTCGACTACTCTCATTTTAAAAAATAAACTTTCTTTTAAGAATTTTAAGTGTTTAACCCATTCATTATTTATTAGGTTTTTAAATTGGTTTTTATTTGACACTGGCATTTGTTGTGTTGGTTCGTATGTTTGTGCAATTGTCTCTACACTGTCGCACTGTTATCAGCTGTAGCACTTCTAATTTCGTTGTACCTTGTGTACAATGACAATAAAGGCATATTATTATTATTATTATATTATATTATTTCAAGCCTCTCACAACCTTGCACGCAGAAGCTCACACAAGTAGTGATGGCAAATAGACCATCCATCCGGTTTTAGAAATATCCATGCACAGTATTGTCCAACACACCTAATCCAGCTTTTTACTTTACCTCCGTACACATGACAATAATAAACTCAACTCAACTCAACTCAGCTAAACTAAACTAAACTAAACTAAACAAATAAATAGCCCTATGGTAGAAGGGTCCCAACTTGAAACGTCACCTATCCATGTTCTCCAGAGATGCTGCCTGACCCGCTGAGTATTTAATGTCTTTTTTTCTGCAAACCGGCATCTACAGTTCCTTGTGCCTGGCAATGTTAGATACCTGGGTTTGATCTTCACCTTGGATCCTGTCTGTGTGGAGTTTGCACGTTCTCCCCATGACCGCAGGGCCGTCTTAACGCATGGGCCTGATGGGCACTTGCCCGGGGGCCCCATGCTGATCTGTGTATGTTAAGTGACTTGCAATAAATAAATACTACTTTAAAAATGTAGGTTCAATAAGTGCTTTTTTCGCAACATTTTCGGTCTCTAAGTGCTTCTCACAGCGATCTGTTTCGCAACAATTAGCTCCCTAAGTGCTTTGCTTTTCCATCCCTAAGTGCTTCTCACAGCGATCTGTAAGTTCTTTTCGCAACAATGTAGCACCCTAAGTCCATCGCTAAGTGCTTTTCGGTAAGTGCTTTTCGCCGGCACGACAGGGTGGGGCTGGTAGGGAAAGGGGGGTGGGGGAGAGTAACAGTAGGGGCCCCAGTACACTGCTTTGCCCGGGGGCCCATAATGCTGTAAAAACGGCCCTGTGTGACCGCGTGGGTTTGTTCCGGGTGCTCTGGATTCCCCCCACAGGCCAAAGACGTGCGTGTTTGTAGGTTCGGTGGCTTCTGCACATTGACCCTAATGTGCAGGGAGTGGATGTGAAAGTGGTATAACATAGAACTAGCGTGAACAGGTGACCTAACTTCAGATAGTCCTTGCTTGCCCTCTCTATCCCCTCCCCCTTCCCAGTTCTCCCACCAATCTTCCTGTCTCCGACTACTTTCTATCTTTGTCCCGCCCCCCTCCCCTGACATCAGTCTGAAGAAGGGTCTCGAGCCGAAACGTCACCCATTCCTTCTCTCCCGACATGCTGCCTGTCCCGCTGAGTTACTCCAGCATTTTGTGTCTACCTGTGAACAGGTGATTGATGGTCTGCATGGATACGGTGGGCAGAAGGGCCTGTTTCTAATAATAATAATAATAATAATAATAATATATTCCTTTATTCATCCCACACCAGGGAAATTTACAATGCTGGAAATTCTCTGCTGTGCCTCTAAACTAAAGTCTAAACTAAACTAAACCTTGGGTTCTTGTGTCCGTTGCTATTGGGGACGTGCAGCTTAGGTTTACTAGGTTAATTCCCGGAATGGCGGGACTGTCATATGTTGAAAGACTGGAGCGACTAGGCTTGTATACACTGGAATTTAGAAGGATGAGAGGAGATCTTATCGAAACGTATAAGATTATTAAGGGGTTGGACACGTTAGAGGCAGGAAACATGTTCCCAATGTTGGGGGGAGTCCAGAACAAGGGGCCACAGTTTAAGAATAAGGGGTAGGCCATTTAGAATTGAGATGAGGAAAAACCTTTTCAGTCAGAGAGTTGTGAATCTGTGGAATTCTCTGCCTCAGAACGCAGTGGAGGCCAATTCTCTGAATGCATTCAAGAGAGAGCTAGATAGAGCTCTTAAGGATAGCGGAGTCAGGGGGTATGGGGAGAAGGCAGGAACGGGGTACTGATTGATAATGATCAGCCATGATCACATTGAATGGCGGTGCTGGCTCGAAGGGCCGAATGGCCTCCTCCTGCACCTATTGTCTATTGTCTATTGTCTATTGAAAGCACCTCCCATGACAATGTGGGACTCTCTCAACACTTGCCTTGAATGTTGTTGCTAAGCCTTTGAACTTGGTCATGACCCCAAGCTTTACGCACTGAGGCTAATTGCCACCGACTAACTCACTGAAGGTTTGCCAGATAACTTATCTGGATTGGCGGAAGCAAGAAAATGTGCAGGAAGGAACTGCAGATGCTGGTTTAAACCGAAGACTGGCACTAAATGCTGGAGTAACTCAGCGGGTCAGGCAGCATCTGTGGAGAAAAGGAATAGGTGACATTTCGGCTTGGGACTGTAGAAGGGTCTCGACCCAAAATGTCACCTATACATTTTCTCCACAGATGTTGCCTGACCCACTGAGTTGCTCCAGCTTTTTGTGTCTGTCTTGTGGGATCTGGGCCAGGTAGTGTCGATTCACGATGAAATATTTCTGAATAAAGTTATGAATTCTTTTTAGTTTCGTTAAGCGATACAGCGCGGCAACAGGCCCTTCGGCCCACCGGGTCCGTGCCGACCAGCGATCCCCGCACATTAACACTATCCTATACCCTTCTAGAGACAATTTTGTTTACATTTATACCATGCCAATTAACCTACAAACCTGCACGTCTTTGGAATGTGGGAGGAAACCGAAGATCTCGGAGAAATCCCACGCAGGTCACGGGGAGAACGTACAAACTCCGTACAGACAGCGCCCGTAGTCAGGATGGAACCCGGGTCTCCGGCGCTGCATTCGCTGTAAGGCGGCAACTCTACCGCTACGCCACCGTGACCACCCTAAATTCTGTCAAGTAAGTGGAGGAATCTTGGGTGAATCTCCGCTCATTGTCTTCCTGCAAGCCAGAAGCAGCTGGCAGAGCCGCCACCTCACAGCACCAGAAATCCAGGTTCGATCCTGACCTCAGTTGTTGCCTTTGTGGAGTTTGCAAGTTCTCCTGTGACCGCGTGGGTTTGTTTTTCCAGGTGCTCTGGTTTCCTCCCACATCCCAAAGACGTGCGCGCTTATAGGTTCATTGGTAAATTATCCCAGGTGCTTTGATACAAAAGTGGGACAGCATAAAACTGGTGTGGACGGGTGATAGATGGTTGGCACGGACTTGGTGGGCCGAAGGGCCTGTTGCCGCGCTGTATTCATCTCACCAATGAATCAAAAAATATATTGGGTGGTCTTTGGTCTTTGACAGGGCTTGAAATTCAGGTACTTTCTGTGTAAGATGCCGACACAATGAACAGAAGATGACAAAGTAAGACAAAGTAATGTTTTACCATGGTAGACACAAGGAACTGCAGTTCACCAGATTGATCCCTGGGATGGCGGGACTTTCATATGAAGAAAGACTGGATAGACTGGGCTTGTACTCGCTGGAATTTAGAAGACTGAGGGGGGATCTTATAGAAACATATAAAATTCTTAAAAGGGGTTGGAGAGGCTAGATGCGGGAAGATTGTTCTCGATGTTGGGGGAGTCCAGAACCAGGGGTCACAGCTTAAGGATAAGGGGGAAGTCTTTTAAGACCGAGATGAGAAAACATTTCTTCACACAGAGAGTGGTGAGTCTGTGGAATTCTCTGCCACAGAAGGTAGTTGAGGCCAGTTCATTGGCTATATTTAAGAGGGGGTTAGATGTGGCCCTTGTGGCTAAAGGGATCAGGGGGGAGTTGGCTGCGCCTAACGGCTGCGGCTCTCTGGCAGTCTGTTTGTCTTTTTTTCTTTTTTTTTGTTTGTGTCGGTGTTGGGATGGTTTTTGTTTCTGTTTTTGGCTGTGTATGTGTGGGGGGGGGGGGGGGGTGGGTGTGTGGGGGGGGGGGGTGGGGCGGGGGAAACCTTTCTTTTATTAGGTCTCTTCCCCGGGGCGCAGCTCGCCCGCGGGGCCTTCCATCGCCCGGCGCGGCTCGGCCGCTGGACTTAACATCGCCGGCGTGGCTCGGCCGCGGGACGTTTCAGTGCCCGGGGCGGCTCGGCCGAGGGCCTTCCATCCCCTTGCGGGGGCTGTGCGTGTCGGTTGCCTCGGTAGGGGTCGAGCTGCCTGTCCGTGGGTGCGGGGGGAGGAGAGGGGAAGTTTTGTTGCCTCCATCACAGTGAGGGGGTGTTTGGAGTCACTGTAATGGATGTTTGT
This sequence comes from Rhinoraja longicauda, assembly GCF_053455715.1. Classification (NCBI taxonomy): domain Eukaryota; kingdom Metazoa; phylum Chordata; class Chondrichthyes; order Rajiformes; family Arhynchobatidae; genus Rhinoraja; species Rhinoraja longicauda. Next base: position 3,533,372 of record NC_135979.1, on the reverse strand, counting down.
GTTGGGGTCGGGTGTCCTGTGTTCTTTTCTTTTTTTGCTGTGACTGCTGAAATTTCGTTCGGTGTTGTGCCGAGTGACAATAAAGTTTTGTTATGTTATGTTATGTTATGTTATGTTATGTATGGAGAGAAGGCAGGTACAGGTTTTACAGAGCTGGATGATCAGCCATGATCATATTGAATGGCGGTGCAGGCTCGAAGGGCCGAATGGCCTACTCCTGCACCTATTTTCTATGTTTCTATGTTTCTATGCTGGTTTGCAACAAAAAAAAAGACATAAAACGCTGGAGTAACTCAGTGGGTCACTGCTGGAGTGCTGGAGTAACTCAGTGGGTCAGGCAGCATCTTTGGAGAACATGGATAGGTGGCATTTTGTGTCGGGACCCTTCTTCAGAGCTTTTTCTTGCAAATGTGATTATGTTTGACATTTGTAGAGATTTGGAAATGTTGAAATCTTCTTGCAGAAGTAGCTCAATGTCTCCAGAAAGACATCGATAAACTGTACGACACTGGATTGCCCTTTTGTACTGTTAGTCTGTCAATAAACAAAGTCCCTTTGCAGAAGCAAATAACAAATGCAAAAAGCATCCTTCCCTGTAAGAATAAGGCGGGACAGTGGTGTAGCGTTAGAGTCGCTGCCTTAGACACCCGGGTTCGATCCTGACTGTACAGAGTTTGTACTTTCTCCCCGTGACCGCGTGGGTTTCCTCCGGGTGCTCCGGTTTCCTCCTACACCCAAAGACGTACAGGTTTGTAGGTTAATTGGCTTGGTATAATTGCAAACTGTTCCTTCTTCTTCTTGCGTTTGAGGCAGCAGGAGTTATGTAACGCCCTCCAGGCGCTGTAGCCAGTGCAATGTGCTGTTGCCGAGGGCCGTGAGGTCTACCCCTCCACCAGGGGGACGGAGGACAGTGCAGTCGGACATGCCGTGCTGCGCTATTTGCTGGTCTGCTCCACACACGCAGGCTGCTGATGGACGCAACCCCCAACGATGCATGTTGGCGTTGAACCGGCCGACCCCTGTGTGGAGCCGGTCCAGGGCGACCCACTCTTTGCGGGGCGTGTCCGAGCCGGGTGGGGCTGTGGTGTTCGGTGCAACAGTGAATTGAGGAGGTTGCGATGTCTGTTCCCAGCTGATTCTCCATGCTCCTAGTATGTTGAAACCGGAGCCACAGAGGGTCGCTGCATGACGGGAGAAAGGGTGACGAGACGACAGGCGTTGAGGTCCCAGTTGCTGTGGATCCTGGGCGAGGTGGTGCAAAGGATGTTTGTTGTCTGATGGGGCCTTGCACACCAGCCTATGAGTGAAGAACTCTCTGCGAAGCTTGGCGGGTGCGATACCTGCGAGCACCGGCAGGTGATCCGTGGGAGTTGGGCGTAGGCAGCCGGTGATGATCTGCATGGTGTCGTTGAGAGTGGCGTCTAGCTTGCTAGTATGAGCGCTGCGGCACCATGCTGGGGTGGCGTACTCAGCGGCGCTGTACACGAGTGCAATTGTTCCTAATTTAGAATTTAGATTTAGAGATACAGCGCGGAAACAGGCCCTTCGGCCCACCGGGTCCGCGCCGCCCAGCGATCCCCGCACATTAACACTATCCTACGCCCATTAGGGACAATTTTTACATTTGCCCAGCCAATTAACCTACATACCTGTACGTCTTTGGAGCGTGGGAGGGAACCGAAGATCTCGGAGAAAACCCACGCAGGTCACGGAGAGAACGTACAAACTCCGTACAGACGGCGCCCGTAGTTGGGATCGAACCTGAGTCTCCGGCGCTGCATTCGCTGTAAGGCAGCAACTCTACCGCTGCGCCACCGTGCCCGCCCAATGTGTGTACTGTAGCGGTAGTGTGGTGTACTGTAATGTGTGTAGTGTAGCGGTAGTGTGCGGGGATCGTTGGTCGGCATTGGTTTCCGCAGCTGCATCTCTGAACTAAACAAACTGTAAAAGGTGGAGCAACTGTAATGCGCGATCCACCTCTGTGACCAGCACACAAAGAGCCTCCTGGCTTGGACGCCATCTTGGTTGGAGTGTTGCCTTAAAGCGTTATTCCACCCAAGCCCTTTGATTTGTATCACCTGCTCTTGAACAGGTTTTTGAACATAATGTTTTTTAAGATCCCCATTTGCAAGTGTGCATTGTTATGAGGTGAGCAGCAGAGATTAACACTTGCAGAGGAAGTAAAGACTTTCATCAACAGTTTTTTTATCTGCTTTGAGAAAGAAGTGGGATATTTTTTTGCATCGTAAGCTCAATCAAATTTTTGACCTAACGTTCGACATTGCGATATATATCATTATTCACGTCTTAGAAGCATCTGATAGATCTACCATCAGACGGATATATTGTATGTTGACATATTTATTCATCCAACTTGACATTTCTGACTATGCATAATTCTTTACTTATTTTGAAACACCAAAGGGCTTTCTTTTATCCAGCACATAATCTGCATATATTAATGCTAATATACTAATTTGGATATCACAATATTGCTCAGTCATCTACACTAGTTTTCTGCAGTTCCAAAGTGGCATGGTGGCGCAGCGGTAGAGTTGCTGCCTCACAGCGCCGGAGACCCGGGTTCGATCCTGACCACGGGCGCTGTCTGTACGGAGTTTGCACGTTCTCCCCGTGACCTGCGTGGGTTTTCTCCGGGTGCTCCGGTTTCCACCCACACTCCAAAGACGTACAAGTTTGTAGGTTAATTGGCTTGGAATAATTGTAAATTGTCCCCAGTGTGCGTAGGATAGCGTTAGTGTGCGGGGATCGCTGGTCGACGCGGACTCGGTGGGCCGAAGGGCCTGTTTGCGTGTTTTATCTCTAAACCAAACTAAACTAGACAACTAAGGTTATTCATTGAAAGGTTAAATTATTCCAGTTGAAGGTCAGTTCAAATGTACTTAAAAGCTTCTGAATCGTTTTGTTCTTTGTGCTAAATTTCAAAACGTGATGAGATCGCTTCAACCTTTTTAAGAAATGTTAGATTCCAAGAAACAACCTTGTCACATTTTCATTTTGTGCATTTTGAAAAGAGGCTTTCCAGAAAGTTCCATATTATATTCTTATCTCTTTCCGATTGACAAATGTCATCTTAGAAAAATGCAAGCATGACTCATAATTGTTGAATCTTAATTCTTGAAGTTGCAATTTGCTGTTAAAATCTGACCTTTTAAATTCTAGCGCAACATTTAGCAATTTTGATTGCCCTCGAATCAGTCTCGTGGAAACGTCTTTGAAACGCGGTTACAATGTCCCAGAATTTCCTGGGGCTGGCCTCTGTCTGCTCTTGAAAGGAACTGTTGGAATTTCTCCCAGTATATGTGTAGGAAGGAACTGCAGATGCTGGTTTACACCGAAGATAGACGCAAGAAGCTGGAGTAACTCAGCGGGACAAAGCAGCATCTCTGGAGAGAAGGAATGGGTGGCATTTCTTCAGTCTGAAGAGGGGTCTTGACCCGATATGCCACCCATTTCTTCTCCAGAGATGATGCATGGCCTGCTGAGTTACTCCAGCATTTTGTGTCATGCATTCTTCTAAGCTCAGTTAGACTTCTAAGCTAGTCCCAATTCCCGTGCTTGCCCAAATCCCTCTTATCCTTTCCTGTCCAAGTACTTGTCCAAAAGTCTTTTAAATGCCTTTATTGTACCTGCTTCAACTGCCTCCTCTGGCAGCTTGTTCCATACACCCACACTCTCTGAATGAAAAGTTGCCCCTCTGGTTCCTATTGAATCTTTTCCCTCTCACCTTAAATCTACATAATCATATCATATCATATCATATCATATATATACAGCCGGAAACAGGCCTTTTCGGCCCTCCAAGTCCGTGCCGCCCAGCGATCCCCGTACATTAACACTATCCTACACCCACTAGGGACAATTTTTACATTTACCCAGCCAATTAACCTACATACCTGTACGTCTTTGGAGTGTGGGAGGAAACCGAAGATCTCGGAGAAAACCCACGCAGGTCACGGGGAGAACGTACAAACTCCTTACAGTGCAGCACCCGTAGTCAGGATCGAACCTGAGTCTCCGGCGCTGCATTCGCTGTAAAGCAGCAACTCTACCGCTGCGCTACCGTGCCGCCATCTGGCTGGAACCCTTCAAGACCCTTCTTCAGACGACTCCCAGTGGATGTTGGGAATTTGGTTACTCTCGTGTGAATGTCAAAGGCTCGCAGTGCCAAACAGAATGATTCCAAGACTTTGGAAACACAAGAAACCGCAGATATGATCATTGAGTCATAAAACGTGGAAACAGGCCCTTCGGCCCAACTTGCCCATGCTGACCAACATGCCCCATCTACGCTAGTCCCACCTGCCTGCGTTTGGCCCATATCCCTCCAAACCTGTCCTATCCATCTACCTGTGTAAATGTTTCTTAAACGTTGTGATAGTCCCTGCCTCAACCACCTCCTCTGGCAGCTCGGTCCATACACCCACCACCCTTTGTGTGAAAAAATTGCCGCTCATGTTCCTAGTTATGTAAAATCATGAGGGGAATCGATAGGGTAAATGGACAGAGTATTTTACCCAGAGGATGTAGCTTTAAGGTGAGAGGGAAAGGATTTAATTGGAACCTGAGGGGCAATTTTTCATTCGGAGATTGTGGACGTATGGAACGAGCTGCCAGAGGAGGTAGTTGGGGCAGGTACAATAACAGCATTTAAAAGACACTTGAAGATAGACTCAAAAAGCTGGAGTAACTCAGAGGGACAGGCAGCATCTCTGGAGAAAAGGAATGGATGACATTTTGGGTCAAGATCCTTCTTCAGACTCTGAAACCTTACCTATTCCTTCTCTCCAGAGATGCTGCCTGACCCGCTGAGTTACTCCAGCTTTTTGTGTCTATCTTCGGCTTAAACCAGCATCTGCAGTTCCTTCCTGCGCATTAGAAGAATGCATGTTGGCCGGCATGGACAGGTTGGGCTGAAGGGCCTGTTTCCGTGCTTTGTGACTCTAATATTTGCCTTCTCCCACTTTAAGAAAAGACAGATTCTTGTCCCTGTTCAAAAGTTACATGAAATATGTACAGAAGACCCAAATTTTACAGTGAGGCTGTAACATTATTCCAAGCAGTTGGCCACGTAATGGTTAGAAGTCAGAAGGCACATTACATGTGTCAAAAGAAATTAGGAGCCGGGGAGATGGAATTAAGATGCTTTTAGTGAAACATGTCTACTCATGCCAATGTGCTCTGCTGGACAGTCTTAATTGAAGTGCTAGCTATCAGTGAAGAGTCATTAAGATGTCAGGTTATATGAATGACGTTCGGCAAAGCAATAAAATGCTCGGCTGAAATGAGGAAGTGAATTGTTTCAATGGGAGACTGGCTGACAGATTGACCATGCAAATTCCAGCATAGGGCATGTGTAAGGGGGAACTGCAGATGCTGGTTTAAACCATTATGGCCGTCATTGGAGGAGCGGGAGCACGTGGCCGCTGGCTGGGTGAGGTCACGTGGGGCGCGGGGCGGTGACGTCACCTTGTCCCGTATTTGGGAGTGAGGAAGTTGGCAACCCTATTTACAAATAACTATAAAACTGAATTATAAAACAAATGTCAAAGAACCAAGGAAAAGAGAGAAAAGTAGGTGGAATGGCAAACATTTCACATTCACACAGCTTCTTAAAGAGACAATAACTCTTGAGATAAGATACCACAACCCTACTTCAGGTTACGTAATGGTGTTGTGTGTTTTTTTTGGTCACATCACATCACCTCGAATTTAAAATAGGTGCAGGAGGAGGCCATTCGGCCCTTCGAGCCAGTGCCGCCATTCAATATGACCATGGCTGATCATCCAAAATCAGTACCCCGTTCCTGCTTATCCCCATATCCCTTGATTCCTTTAGCCCTATAGAGATACAGCGCAGAAACAGGCCCTTCGGCCCACCGGGTCCGCGCCGCCCAGCGATCCCCGCACACTAACACTATCCTACACCCACTAGGGACAATTCTTTTTAACATTTGCCCAGTCAATTAACCTACATACCTGTACGTCTTTGGAGTGTGGGGGGAAACCGAAGATCTCGGAGAAAACCCACACAGGTCACGGGGAGAACGTACAAACTCCGTACAGACGGCGCTCGGAGTCAGGATCGAACCCGTGTCTCCGGCGCTGCATTCGCTGTAAGGCAGCAACTCTACCGCTGCGCCACCGTGCCGCCCTTTCAGCTTTTGTGTGTCCAAACTCACAAAGAGAATTCATCTGTAAATCAGTCCATGTTACAGTGTGCAAACCTACCTTTCAGCTCCTAAACCCACTGTTCATTGACTCATTTACATTTTTGCATTGATTTTGACATTTGTTTTGACATTTTAATTTTATACATTTCATATGTTTGCTCCTTTCATCTCCCCTCCCGGGCAAGGCCGAACAAGCCTGGTTGTCCTGCTGCAGCCGGAGTACTGAAAGAAAACAATCAATGTGCTAATCTGTCCAAGAAGTTATACGTTTTTCAAAATGATGTAAAACCTGGAGGGTAGAGAAATCCTGGAGATATAAAACAGTTCTTCCATTTAGCTGATGTATTAACAAGCACATTCTGGTTAATGCACAAAAGGACACAGAGTGCTGGAGTAACTCAGCGGGTCAGGCAGCATCTCTGGAGAGAAGGACTGGGTAACGATTCGGGTCGAGACTCTGACCCTTCTTTAGACTTCTCTCCAGAGATGCTGGAGTTACTTTTTGTGCAGATTTGTCACAGGTTTGCCAATTGAACGATCCATCTGTATTTTCTTGTGGTCTTGTGAGGAGGATGCTAGGAGGCTGCAACGTGACTGGGATAGGTTAGGTGAGTGGGCAAATGCATGGCAGATGCAGTATAATGTGGATAAATGTGAGGTTATCCACTTTGGTGGCAAGAACAGGAAAGCAGACTATTACCTGAATGGTGGCCAATTAGGAGAAGGGGAGATGCAACGAGACCTGGGTGTCGTGGTACACCAGTCATTGAAAGTAGGCATGCAGGTGCAGCAGGCAGTGAAGAAAGCGAATGGTATGTTGGCATTCATAGCGAGGGGATTTGAGTATAGGAGCAGGGAGGTTCTGCTGCAGTTGTACAGGGCATTGGTGAGACCGCATCTGGAGTATTGCGTACAGTTTTGGTCTCCTAATCTGAGGAAAGACATTCTTGCCATAGAGGGAGTACAGAGAAGGTTCACCAGATTGATTCCTGGGATGGCAGGACTTTCATATGAAGAAAGACTGGACAGACTCGGCTTGTACTCACTGGAATTTAGAAGATTGAGGGGGGATCTTATAGAAACTTACAAAATTCTTAAGGTGTTGGACAGGCTAGATGCAGGAAGATTGTTCCCGTTATTGGGGAAGTCCAGAAAAAGGGGGAAGTCTTTTAGGACTGAGATGAGAAAGTTTTTTTTCACACAGAGTGGTGAATCTGTGGAATTCTCTGCCACAGAAGGTAGTTGAGGCCAGTTCATTGGCTATATTTAAGAGGGAGTTAGATGTGGCCCTTGTGGCAAAAGGGATCAGGGGGTATGGAGAGAAGGCAGGTACGGGATACTGAGTTGGATGATCAGCCATGATCATATTGAATGGCGGTGCAGGCTCGAAGGACCGAATGGCCTACTCCTGCACCTATTTTCTATGTTTCTATGTTTCCTCACTGCTAACCGTGTGGCCAGATTTGAATCTCTTGCAGATGTCTTTACTATGACCCTGTATTTAAGTCTAAATGATTAGAATTTGTATGTTCACCCCGTGACCACGTGGGTTTTCTCCGGGTGCTCAGGTTTCCTCCTACACTCCAAAGACATACAGGTTTGTAGGTTTATTGGCTTCGGTAAAAATTGGAAATTGCCTCTTGCGTGTGTAGGATAGTGTTAGTGTGCGGGGATCGCTGGTCGGCGCGGACTCGGTGGGCCGAAGGGCATGTTTCCACGGTGCATCTCTAAACTAAACTAAACTCAAGGGAACGTTGTTCTGGAGCAGTGTACATGATACTGGTTGTCCTGCTGCAACCTGAGGACTGAAAGAAAGCAATCAATGTGCTAATCTGTCCAAGAAATTATACTTTTTTCAAAATGATGTAAAACCTGGAGGGTAAAGAAATCCAATCCAAGGTAGAGATCAGTCTGAAGAAGGGTCTCGACCCGAAACGTCACCCATTCCTTCTCTCCTGAGATGCTGCCTGACCCGCTGAGTTACTCCAGCATTTTGTGAATAAACACATTCGATTTGTACCAGCATCTGCAGTTATTTTCTGATACTGATATGACTGCTTGGAACATTTTTTAATTATTTTTTAATTTCTAGAGATACAACATGGGAACAGGCTTTTGGCCTACCGTGTCCATGGCAACAAGCAATCAATCATACAAACTAGGGACAATTTAGAGAAGCCAATCAACCGACAAACCCGCACGTCTTTGGAGTGTGGGATGAAACCGGAGCACCCGGAGAAAACCCGTGCGGTCCCAGGTGGAACGTACAAACTCTGTACAGACAGCACCCGTAGTCAGGATCAAACCCAAGTCTCTGGCGCTGTGAGGCAGCAACTCTACCACTTTGCCACCCTTGAGAACTGCACACCGTATCCCACCCTTTGCTCTAGCCGTTGTATTTGAGTCCGGCTTGATTTCCTCGGCCATTTTTTTCATCGCGGTCTGCAAAATAGCAGTGTGAAAAACATGCTGAACTCAAAAGAAAGTCTAGGAGTGTCTAAATATAGTTGGCTCAATTAAAACGAAGCTTCCAGCTATAACGTGTTACTGGAAGAGGTGAATCAATGGCTCTGTAGTGCTCAGAAGGGCAACGAGACTGTTTCACTACATCAACTCAATTTTCAATGAGTGAACTCAGCTTAGGAAGTATAATTTTGCATCGCTCCAAGTCATGATTAAGTTTCAAAGAGATTGGTCGCAGTGGAAGGGTTGCTAACACAGTATTTCTGATGGGTTTCTCCACACACGCAAGGAAGGATTTATTCCATGGGTTCTCCACCGATGCTCATTTCTCGTCCTCTGTTTTTTTTAGACTTGAGCGATACAGGCCCTTCGGCCCACTGACCAGCGGTCACCCCGTAGGCTAGCATTGTCCTACGCGGTCAAGTCAAGTCAAGTCAAATTTATTTATCACATACACATACACGATGTGCAGTGAAATGAAAGTGGCAATGCCTGCGGGTTGTGCACAAAAAGAATTACAGTTACAGCATATAAATAAAGTTAATAAGTTACTATTAATGTCGACAAAAATTTAGTCTCTGGGGTTATAAAAGTTGACAGTCCTGATGGCCTGTGGGAAGAAACTCCGTCTCATCCTCTCCGTTTTCACAGCGTGACAGCGGAGGCGTTTGCCTGATCGTAGCATCTGGAACAGTCCGTTACTGGGGTGGCAGAGGTCCCTCATGATCTTGCTTGCTCTGGATCTGCACCTCCTGATGTATAGGTCCTGCAGGGGGACGAGTGTAGTTCCCATGGTGCGTTCTGCCGAATGCACTACTCTCTCGGGACAATTTACAATTTCACCGACGCCAATTAACCTGCAGAAGAAGGGTCTCGACCCGAAACGTCACCCATTCCCTTCTCTCCAGAGATGCTGCCTGTCCCGCTGAGTTACTCCAACATTTTGTGTCAATCTTCGGTTTAAACCAACATCTGCAGTTCCTTCCTGCACAACCTACCGACCTGTGCGTCTTTGAAGTGTGGGAGGAAACCGGAGGAGCCGGGAGAAAACGCACGCAGGTCACGGGGAGAGCGTACAAACCCGGTGCAGGCAACACCGATAGTCAGGATCGAAACCGTGTCTCTGGCGCTGTGAGGCAGCAACTCTACCGCTGCGCCACCGTGCCACCATGCACGTTTTTTAAAGAACCCATTGAGTTGCATTGTGGCACACAGCTGAGATGACGATGAAGCAACTAAGTCTGTCCATGTTGGCATTCTTCTCAATTAGTTCCTTGCGGTTATGGATGATTTAACTTTGCCCTGGTTCTGTGCTTCTGAAGTCAGGTTCATGAGGCCAACCAAGGTGGCTTCCACAGATTTCCACAGGTGGAAGTTGATTTGATGGGATTGTTTGGAATGTTTAGAGTTTAGAGACACAGCGTGGAAACAGGCCCTTCGTCCCACCGAGTCCACAACGACCATCCATCACCCGTTCATACTAGTTCTATAAGAAGATAACTGCAGATGCTGGTACAAATCGAAGGTATTTATTCACAAAATGCTGGATTAACTCAGCAGGTCAGGCAGCATCTCGGGAGAGAAGGAATGGGTGACGTTTCGGGTCGAGACCCTTCTTCATACTAGTTCTATGTTATCCCACTTTCTCATCCATTCCTTACACTCTGAAGAAGGGTCTCGACCCAAAACGTCACCCATTCCTTCTCTCCAGAGATGCTGCCTGACCCGCTGAGTTACTCCAGTCTACCCTACACTCTAGAGGTCATTTACAGAGGCCAATTAACCTACAAACCCACATGTCCTGGGGATTTTTAGACTTTAGAGATACACTGCGGAAATAGCCCCTTTGACCTACCGAGTCCAAGCCGACCAGCGATTGCCCGTACACTAGCACTATCATACATACAAGGGGCAATTTCATAATTTTACCAAAATTTTACAATTAACCCATAAATCAGCATTTCTTTGGAGTGCGGCAGGACATGAGATTCAAGAGAGAGCTAGATAGAGCTCTTAAGGATAGCGGAGTCAGGGGGTATGGGGAGAAGGCAGGAACGGGGTACTGATTGAGAATGATCAGCCATGATCACATTGAATGGCGGTGCTGGCTCGAAGGGCCGAATGGCCTCCTCCTGCACCTATTGTCTATTGTCTATTGGGACCGGGGCACCCGTGGGAAACCCACGCAGTCACAGTGAGAGCGTGCAAACTCCACGCAGACAGCAAGCACCAGAGGTCAGGATCAAACCCAGGTCTCTGGTGCTGTAAGGCAGCAACTTCACCACCGTGCCTGACCAGCTGAGTTATTCCAGCATTTTGTGTCTATATACTAAATGAGTTCTGGTGAAAAGTTTACAGAGTTAAAATATTAACTCAGTTTCTCTTTCCGCACATGCTGCCTGACCTGTTGAGTGTTTCCAGCATTTTTATTCTCGCTGCGATTCCTAGTGTTTATTTTCCATTCACAGATAGAGTACATTACTCAATTATCATTCGTCAAATATTTTTCTAACTGACTAAAAATACTTGATTACACTTCATTTTCAAATATTTATATCCCTGCGGTGTTTAAAGGTGTTATTATAATGGCATCTTCATTTGAATAACTATTCAGTCAAAGTCAGCCAGCTCCATTGATTCTATGCGATTTATTTTACTGATAGGAGTCTAATTCTGTAGTCAGAGGATGGTGAATCTGTGGAATCCATTGCCACAGACGGCTGTGGAGGCCAAATCAATGGATATCAATGTATTCAAGAAAGAGTTAGATTTAGTTCTTAAGGGGCCTGTCCCACTTAGGTGTAGAGTCGTAGCAGTTCGCCGAAAAACTGGCGACTGGACCCCACTACGACAATGTCTACGACAAGCTACAACAACCTACCACCTAGTCGAAGTCAAGCTACGGCAAGCTACCGACAACCGGCGACCCGATCGTCGGGAGTAGGACGTCCACCTACGACCGCACCAACGACAGCCTATGACCACACAGGCGGCAACGCATGACAACCGTAGTCAACCCACGTCCACCCGCGACAAGCTACGACAAGCTACGACCGTGTCGGCGACAACCGAAGACAATTCACGTCATTTTGGCCTCCGGTTTTGAGGTCGGTGCCTGTCGCCGGTTGACGTAGGCAGTCGCCAATGGAATTCAACAAAGTCAGCACCGGCGACAACCTACGTCACCTGGCGACAACCTACGACAGCGCCCATGTCAGGATACGTCAAGCTACCATCATTGGCGTCAAACCAACAGTCCCCAAAAAATTGGAAACATTTCAAAACCCAGCGGCGATCAGAAAAACGCTACGACTCTTTGGAGACGACTCACGGCCGTACAGGCGACACCCCGGCAACCATGTGTCGACGGCCTAGTCGCCTGTAGTCGCCTAAACATCGCCTAAGTGGGACAGGGGCTTAAGGCTAACAGAATCAAAGGATATGGGGAAAAAGCAGGAACAGGGTACTGAGTCTGGATGTTCAGCCATGATCATATTGAATGGCGGTGCTGGCTCGAAGAGCTGAATGGCCTCCTCCTGCACCAATTTTCTATATTTCTATGTTTCTATGATATTTTTAAGGCGGAGATTGATTGGTTCTTGATTAGTGCGGGTGTCAGGGGTTATGGGGAGAAGGCAGGAGAGTGTGGTTGAGAGAGAGAGAGATAGATCAGCCGTGGTTGAAAGGCGGAATTCCACTGGGTGGCGCTGTCAGCGATGGCAGCCTTGCCAACGGTCTGTCAGTCTTTTCGTCTTTATATGTTATTTTTAGTGTGTTAATGTGTCTGTGTTAATGTTCTCTGGTTTGTTTTATGTGGGGGGTGGGGGTGGGGGGTGGTCGGGGGAAACTTTTTTTCAATCTCTTACCTTGCCGGAGTTGCAATTGTTTTCCGGATCGTATCTCCGGTCGCTCTGCGGCCTAACATCGTGGAGCTGGCGGCCTTGCTCGAGACTGACTTTCAGCCCCACCGCGGGGCCATGGACTTACCATCGGAGCCTGCGATCCCTCGCCTGGAATCGACGCTCCAACCGCGGCCTGCGGATTTCAACATCGAGGAGCTTGCAGTCTCGGGTGGAGGCCGATGTCGGGAAGCTCCAAAGTCACGGGAGGTTCGACCAGCCCCGACCCGGGGTCCCATCGCCCGGCGTGGGGGGGCTGAGATTCCCTCTCCGATGCAGGAGCTTGGTCGCTCCGATGTGAAGGGCCCAATCTGCGCCGGCTACGGGAGTCAAGACCTTCCCGTCATCCGAAGGCTCAAAGCCCCCGACCGCAGGAGGACACAGAAGGGAAGAGATTGAACTTTGTTTTCGCCTTCCATCACAGTGAGGAATGTGGAGGAGTCTCTGCGGTGGATGTTCATGTTAACATGTATTTTGGGCGTCCTGTTGCTGTTTATTGGTGTGACTGTACAGCAAATGAAATTCCTCGCATGTTGCAAAACATACTGGGCTAATAAAGTATGATTATTATGATTATGATTATGAGTAGACTTGAAGGGCCGAATGGCCTTATTCTGCACCTAGAACTGCGAACTTGTGAATTCAATAACCAATAGTGGGAGACAAGTCCTTGTTTGGGAAGGCAGGGATCGGCAAGGTGACCTTGTGCTAAATTGCCACCAAGAAACAATCAAATTTCAAGGAGAGCCTTCATGAAGTCATAAATTACAATTAATAAAATAGCTGCATTAATCATATTTAATGAGTGTATAATCACCAAGATCAATATTTCATCCGGGATGAACGAGAAGCTCAACACTGGACAACTGTTAAGAAGCACGATACATTTTTAAATAAAATTAAATCCAGGCTGGCTGGCTTTCGAACAGCATCATTTAAATTTGACGCGATAAACATTAATGCATCTGACAGATAAAATAATATGCCATCATTCAAGTACTTGCAGAGGCAGGAATGTTTCTAAGAAGGGCCTGTGGTCATCCATTGCCTCTGGTGTTTCTGCTGTGATGCTGTGCAGGTCCAGTTTAACATTGTCGCAGTGATTGATCAAAGTAGAAAAGCAAAAGGCAAGCTCTGCTCTCCTCATTTGTTCAGTGAATAACTCAAGCCAATTTATCAGAGCGGACACAGATACAAAATGCTGGAGTAACTCAGCGGGACAGGCAGCATCTCTGGAGAGAAGGAACGGGTGACGTCAGGAGAGGGAGAGATAGATCGGCCATGATTGCATGGCGGAGTAGACCTGATGGGCTGAATGGCCTAATTCTACTCCCATTCCTTATGACCTGGTAGCCTTTTTTTTTCTATTGGAACCTAATCAAATGTACAGCACTTTGGTCAACGTGGGTTGTTTTTAAATGTGCTGTACAAATAAAATTGACTTGACTTGACTTGACTTGACTTATGAGACCCTTCTTCAGATGGAGAGTCAGGGGAGACTGAAACGAGATATATTTACGGTGGTGAAGAGAGATGTAGAAGAAATGAATGAAAGATTTGCAAAAAAGTAGCAATGATAAAGGAAACAGGCCATTGTTGGCTGTCATACCACTGTGGGTTGCAGAAGAATGTGTACCTGTAACATCAAGCAATGTGTGAATTAGCACTGGGAGGAGAGACAGTCAATAATGAGTGCATGCAAGTAAACCAGAATCTGCAGTTCTTTCTTACACATTTTGTCCGCTCCACTGAGAAATCTCCTCAAGGTACATCTACTTTGAAGAAGTTTTCAATAGACAATAGACAATAGACAATAGGTGCAGGAGGAGGCCATTCGGCCCTTTGAGCCAGCACCGCCATTTAATGTGATCATGGCTGATCATTCTCAATCAGTACCCCATTCCTGCCTTCTCCCCATACCCCCTGACTCCGCTATCCTTAAGAGCTCTATCCAGCTCTCTCTTGAATGCATTCAGAGAATTGGCCTCCACTGCCTTCTGAGGCAGAGAATTCCACAGATTCACAACTCTCTGACTGAAAAAGTTTTTCCTCATCTCAGTTCTAAATGACCCTACCCCTTATTCTTAAACTGTGGCCCCTTGTTCTGGACTCCCCCAACATTGGGAACATGTTTCCTGCCTCTAACGTGTCCAACCCCTTAATAATCTTATACGTTTCGATAAGATCTCCTCTCATCCTTCTAAATTCCAGTGTATACAAGCCTAGTCGCTCCAGTCTTTCAACATATGACAGTCCCGCCATTCCGGGAATTAACCTAGTAAACCTACGCTGCATGCCCTCAATAGCAAGAATATCCTTCCTCAAATTTGGAGACCAAAACTGCACACAGTACTCCAGGTGTGGTCTCACTAGGGCCCCGTACAACTGCAGAAGGACCTCTTTGCTCCTATACTCAACTCCTCTTGACCTACTCTTTCCAATGAGAGTTCTGCGACATTCTCCTTTGATCTCTCATTTTCACACCTTGCCCTTCCATATCTTTCCTTTCCCTCTCCCCTGACCCTCAGTCTGAAGAGGAGCCTCGACCCGAAACGTCACCCATCGTTTAGCTTACTTTAGCTTAGGTTAGTTTAGTTTAGAGATACAGCGCGGAAGCAGGCCCTTCGGCCCAACGAGTCCATGCCGACCAGCGATCCCCGCACACTAGCACTATCCTACCCACACATAAGTATAATCTGAAGAAAGGTCTCGACTAGGCTTGTATACGCTGAAATTTAGAAGTATGAGAGGGGATCTTATTGAAATATATAAGATTATTAAGGGGTTGGACACGTTAGAGGTAGGAAACATGTTCCCAATGTTGGGGGAGTCCAGAACCAGGGGCCACAGTTTAAGAATAAGGGGTAGGCCATTTATCTCCGATAACGATGAGAAGGCCTACCGGGAGGAGGTGGCTGATCTGGCACTCTTGTGTCAGGACAACAGCCTCCTCTTGAATGTCACAAAAACAAAGGAGCTGATTGTGGACTTTAGAAGGGCTCAACATCCAAGGACGTACACGCCACTGGAGATAAATGGGTCTACTGTGGATAGGGTGAGCAGCTTTAAATACTTGGGAGTCCACATCACAGAGGATCTGACGTGGGCAACGCACATTGCCACACTGGTGGGTAAGGCAAAGCAGCGCCTTTACCAACTTAGACAGCTGAGGAAATTCAGAGTGTCTCTGAGGATCCTTCATTGCTTCTACTCTGGGGCTGTAGAGAGCATCCTGTCCGGCAACATCACAGTCTGGTTTGGGAACAGCTCTGCCCAGGACAGGAAGGCCCTGCAGAGAGTAGTGCGTTCGGCTGAACGCACTGTGGGAATTATACTCGCCCCCCCTGCAGGACCTATACATCAGGAGGTGCAGATCCAGAGCCAGCAACATTATGGGGGACCCCTACCACCCCAGCAATGGACTGTTCCAGATGCTACGGTCAGGCCATCAGGACTGTTAACTCCTGTTTTTCTCTATTCTGTTTTGTAGTTTAGCACAATCCGCAGGCGTTGCCACTTTCATTTCACTGCACATCTTGTATATGTATGTGACAAATAAACTTGACTTGACTTGACTTGACTTGATTTAGAACGGAGATGGGGAAAAACTTTTTCAGTCAGAGAGTTGTAAATCTGTGGAATTCTCTGCCTCAGAAGGCAGTGGAGGCCAATTCTCTGGATGCTTTCAAGAGAGAGCTAGATGGAGCTCTTAGAGATAGCGGAGTCAGGAGGTATGGGGAGAGGGCAGGAACGGGGTACTGATTGTGAATGATCAGCCATGATCACATTGAATGGCGGAGCTGGCTCGAAGGGCCGAATGGCCTACTCCTGCACCTGTTGTCTATTGACCCAAAACGTCACCCATTCCTTCGCTCCAGAGATGCTGCCTGTCCCGCTGAGTTACTCTGGCATTTTGTGTCTGTCTTTGTGGGGAGCAGTGAGCGGGAGATGTGAGAGAGTGTTATGCTTTGAAACACCCGTGGCTCATGACCCTTAAACAACATTGCAGTAAATCAGGCTTTTGCTGCCTGCCTCTGAAAATGGGGTGGATCATTGTCAGGTCACGGTCGGTGCCCCAGAGATATAACTAGATCAGAGATTACAGAAAGGAATCTTCAATACGGTTGGTGGTTGATATGGGGTTCTGAGTGTGTGAATGTGTGTGTGTGTGTGTTGAGGATCAATAATTCCAGTGTTCCTTTGTTCCAAAGCTTCGGTTCAGAAGTCTCTGCGATGTGTGTTATGACTGTGCTTTAAGCTGTAATGTCCATTTTAACCCTCGAGATCAAACCCTGTTGTCTGACATGAACTGAGTTACAGATGAATACTCTCTGCGAGTTTAGACATACAAAAGCTGAAATAACTCAGCGGGCCAGAGAGCATCTCCCGAGACCCTTCTTCAGTTCAGTTCAGCGAGGCAAGAGGCCCTTCGGCCCACCGAGTCCGCACCGACCAGTGATCCCCGCACACTAGTACTATCCTACGCACACTAGGGACAATTTACATTTATACCAAACCAATTAACCTACAAACCTGTACGTAAACATAGAAACATAAAAAACAGGTGCAGGAGAAGGCCATTCGGCCTTTCAACCCAGCATCGACATTATGATCATGGCTGATCATCCAGAATTAGTACCCCGTTCCTGCTTTCTCCCCACATCCCTTGATTCCGTTAGCCCTAAGAGCTAACTCTAACTCTCTCTTGAATACATCCAGTGAATTGGCCTCCACTGCCTTCTGTGGCAGAGAATTCCACAGATTCACAACTCTCTGGGTGAAAAGATTTTTTCCTCGTCTCAGTCCTAAATGGCCGACCCCTTATTCTTACACTGTCACCCCTGGTTCTGGACTCCCCCAACATGGGGAACATTTTTCCTGCATCTACCCTGTCCAATCCCTTAAAATTTTTATTTGTTTCTATAAGATCCCCTCAAATCCTTCCAAATTCCAGAGAAGAGAGAGCAAATAAAAAAGGTATTCGGTCTGCACTGGAAGAGAGTTGAAATTCGAGGTGATGTGATGTGACCAAAGGAAGCCCATCACCATTACTTAACCTGAAGTAGGTTTGTGGTGTCTTAACTCAAGACTTATTGTCTCTTTAAGAAGCTGTGTGAAGGTGATACATCTGACATTCCACCCACTTTTCTCTCTTTTCCTTGGTTCTTTGACATTTGTAAATAAAATATAGTTACTTGTAAAGGTCTCTAAAGTGCAAGAAGTCACGCTGTATTTCTTTAATTTAAAGTTTAAAGATGCAGCATATAAGCTCAATGGGCTGAATGGCCTATTACAGCTCCTATGTCTTATGGTCCTGGAAACAGGCCCTTCGGCCCACCAGGTCCACACTAACCTTCGATCACCCATTCACACTAGTTCCAGGTTACCCCACTTCATACACTCCCTGCACACTAGGGGCGATTTACAGAGGACCGATTAACCTACAAGCCTGCACGTCTTTGGGATGTGGGGCAGCTCGTTCCACATGTCTGAAATGATTGCCCCTCAGTTTCCTATTGTCTTTGCCCCCTCACCTTAAATCCATGCCCTCTGGTTCTTGATCCCCCTTCTCAGGATCAAAGGCTCTGTGCATTCACCCTATTTATTCCCCCCCATGAAATTATCCACCCTGATCACCCTCCATTTAGAACGGAGATGAGGAAGAACTTTTTCAGTCAGAGAGTGGTGAAGGTGTGGAATTCTCTGCCTCAGAAGGCAGTGGAGGCCAGTTCGTTGGATGCTTTCAAGAGAGAGCTGGATAGAGCTCTTAAGGATAGCGGAGTGAGGGGGTATGGGGAGAAGGCAGGAACGGGGTACTGATTGAGAGTGATCAGCCATGACCATTGAATGGCGGTGCTGGCTCGAAGGGCCGAATGGCCTCCACCTGCACCTATTGTCTATTGTCTATTGTCTATTGTCTAACTCAGAGGGTCAGGCAGCATCTCTGGAGAACATGGATAGGTGACGTTTCACAGAGTGCTGGAGTAACTCAGCGGGTCAGGCAGCGTCTCTGGGTCGAGACCCTTCTTCAGACTGGTTAGGGATGAAGGAAACGAGAGATATAGATGGTGATGTGGAGAGATAAAGAACAATAAATGAAAGATATGCTATAAAGGAACGATGATAACGAAACAGGCCGTTGTTAGCTGTATGTCGGGTGAGAACGAGAAGCTGGTGTGACTGGGGTGGGGGAGAGATAGAGAGAGAGAGGGAGTGGTTTAAACCAGCATCTGCAGTTCCCCCTTACACATGCCCTATGCTGGAATTTGCATGGTCAATCTGACAGCCAGTCTCCCATTGAAACAATTCACTTCCTCATTTCAGCCGAGCATTTTATTGCTTTGCCGAACGTCATTCATATAACCTGACATCTTAATGACTCTTCACAGACAGCTAGCACTTCAATTAAGACTGTCCAGCAGAGCACATTGGCATGAGTAGACATGTTTCACTAAAAGCATCTTAATTCCATCTCCCCGGCCCCTAATTTCTTTTGACACATGTAATGTGCCTTCTGACTTCTAACCATTACGTGGCCAACTGCTTGGAATAATGTTACAGCCTCACTGTAAAATTTGGGTCTTCTGTACATATTTCATGTAACTTTTGAACAGGGACAAGAATCTGTTTTTCCTCAAAAGTGAGGGAGGCAAATGTTAGAGTCACAAAGCACGGAAACAGGCCCTTCAGCCCAACCTGTCCATGCCGGCCAACATGCATTCTTCTAATGCGCAGGAAGGCAGGTTAAGAGTGAGTGTGGGGATTGGCTGAGCAATTAAATTAGAAGTTTGGTAAGTTGGCCAATTAGTCAATTTAGCAACTGATAGTGTAAGAAAATAACTGCAGATGCTGGTACAAATCGAAGGTATTTATTTCACAAAATGCTGGAGTAACTCAGCAGGTCAGGCAGCATCTCAGGAGAGAAGGAATGGGTGACGTTTCGGGTCGAGACCCTTCTTCAGACTGATGTCAGGGGGGCGGGACAAAGGAAGGATCAAAGGAAGGAAGTGAATGAAAATCAGGAGATCAATCCGTAGGGGAAGCAGACTGGGATTGCCCGGGGCAATGTTTAATTGTCTTGCCTGACAGGCACTGGGGAATAAAGGGTGCTGTTTATTTCAAGGTTGATCCCAACATTAAACTCAGCCCCCGTGTGCAGTGGGAGTGAAGTTGGCACGTAGCCGCCACCAAACATGGTGAACGCCTCGTTTAGCAGTGACGTTTATTCCCCAATGACGTTCCCGAGGTGTGAACGTTATTCATTCCCTGATTGCCGTCAGTCCTCGCGGTCCGATGGATCTCGAAATGCAGTCACGTCAGCTTTGGCTCATCACTCAGCCCATTCAATTCCTGGCCCAGGAGTTTGCTCTCCGTCTTTGTTGATACCTAGGCTGGGAGGATTAGAGTCATAGAGCACGGAATAGACATAGTGACAATAGAAAATAGTTGCAGGAGGAGGCCATTCGGCCCTTTGGCCCCTCGAGCCAGCACTGCCATTCAATATGATCATGGCTGATCATCCAAAATCAGTGCCCCGTTTCTGCTTTCTCCCCTTATCCCTCGATTCCGTTAGTGACATTCACAGAGTTGTGAATCTGTGGAATTCACACTTCTGTACCTTTTGCCCGATGGGAGAGGGGAGAAGAGGGAGTGGCCGGGGTGAGACTGGTCCTTGGTTATGCTGCTGGCCTTGCCGAGGCAGCGTGAGGTGTAGACGGTGTCAATGGAAGGGAGGTTGGTTTGTGTGAAGCCAAAGTTGAGCCAATGGCCTCATATATACGGAATCAAGGCATATGGGGAGAAAGCAGGAACGGGGCACTGATTTTGG
This sequence comes from Rhinoraja longicauda, assembly GCF_053455715.1. Lineage (NCBI taxonomy): Eukaryota > Metazoa > Chordata > Chondrichthyes > Rajiformes > Arhynchobatidae > Rhinoraja > Rhinoraja longicauda. Next base: position 3,512,988 of record NC_135979.1, on the reverse strand, counting down.
ATGATCAGCCATGATCATATTGAATGGCGGTGCGGGTTCGAAGGGCTGAATGGCTTCCTCCTGCATCCATTTTCTATTGTCACTAGACAATAGACAATAGACAATCGGTGCAGGAGGAGGCCATTCGGCCCCTCGAGCCCGCACCACGATTCAATGTGATCATGGCTGATCATTCTCAATCAGTACCCCGTTCCTGCCTTCTCCCCATACCCCCTGACTCCGCTATCCTTAAGAGCTCTATCTAGCTCTCTCTTGAATGCATTCAGAGAATTGGCCTCCACTGCCTTCTGAGGCAGAGAATTCCACAGATTCACAACTCTCTGACTGAAAAAGTTTTTCCTCATCTCAGTTCTAAATGGCCTACCCCTTATTCTTAAACTGTGGCCCCTTGTTCTGGACTCCCCAAACATTGGGAACATGTTTCCTGCCTCTAACGTGTCCAACCCCTTAAAAAATCTTATATGTTTCGATAAGATCCCCTCTCATCCTTCTATAGAGATACATTGCGGAAACAGGCCTTTCGGCCCACCGGGTCCGTGCCATGCAATGATCATCCTGTACACTAACACTATCCAACACTTTAGGCCCAAATTACAATTTTACCAAAGCTAATTAATCTGCAAACCTGCACGTCTTTGGAGTGTGGGAGGGAATCGGAGCACCCGGAGAAAACCCACACACAGGTCACGGGGAGAACGTGCAAACTCCGTACAGACAGCACCCGAAGTCGGGATCGAACCCGGGTGTCTGGAGCTGTAAAAGGCAGCAACTCTACCACTGCGCCACCGTGCCGCCCCCAAATTCATATCTCTCCATTCGCTCCAAATCGATATGCCTATCCAATTGTCTCTTAGATGGCAATTTTGCCTTAACCAACGGTCGACCAGGTTTGTACATCAATTGGCTTTGGCAACATTGTAGAATTGTCCCAATAGATTAGTGTACGGTGTGATCGCTGGTCGGCACAGACTCAATGGGCCGAAGGACCTGTTTCCACGTGGCATCTCTCGTCTAAAGTCTAAAAGCAGAGTTGTTTTCAGAGCTTGCTGTTGTAAAGCAGATTAGGATTAGACAAAAAGCCTTAAATCATTTAACGCAATATTATTAACAGGAAAAGGATTAGTCTTCATGCTCACTATTAATATTAAATGTTTCATTTCAGCCGCAGGGCTTGGAGTCTCGTAGTACCCAGTGAATATATTTTATGAAGCTAAGTATAATGACAACATTTCTTGCTTTATTGTGGGAAGATTATATAATCCTTTGTGATCATTCAGCAAAATTCTAAAGCGTTTCAGTGAGTCGTTCTTACACTAACGTGGAATAAATTATTGCATTCATTTTCGCTAGGGCAAGGAATAGAAATGGTGGAGACAATCCAGTTTCAATCTTATCCTCGGGTGCTGTCTGTGTGGAGTTTGCACGCTCTCGCCTGTGTTCGCTGTGGGGGTTTCCTCCGGGTGCTCCGGTTTCCTCCCACATTATTAACATCATTAGAAGGATGAGAGAAGATCTTATCGAAACGTATAAGATTATTAAGGGGTTGGACACGTGAGGGGCAGGAAACATGTTCCCAATATTGGGGGAGTCCAGAACCAGGGGCCACACACAGTTTAAGAATAAGGGGTCGGCCATTTAGAACGGAGATGAGGAAAAACTTTTTCAGTCAGAGAGTTGTGAATCTGTGGAATTCTCTGCCTCAGAAGGCAGTGGAGGCCAATTCTCTGAATGCATTCAAGAGAGAGCTAGATAGAGCTCTTAAGGATAGCGGAGTCAGGGGGTATGGGGAGAAGGCAGGAACGGGGTACTGATTGAGAATGATCAGCCATGATCACATTGAATGGCGGTGCTGGCTCAAAGGGCCGAATGGCCTCCTCCTGCACCTATTGTCTATTGTCTATTGTCTATTGTCGGTTAATTGGCCCTATGTAAGTTGCCCCTGGCCTGCAGGGAGTGGATACGAAAGTGGGATAATATAGAGCATGGAACTGGGCCTGGCGGCCGCCATTGGTGGAGCGGGAGCACGTGGCCGCTGGCTGGGTGAGGTCACGTGGGGCGCGGGGCGGTGACGTCACCCTTTGTCCCTCCTTTGGGAGTGAGGAAGTCGGCAACCCCAACTGAAGGGCCTGTTTCTACGCTGTATCTCGAAACTAAACTAAGCTGCAATCTGTTCTTCGCTGAAGTGTGCAAGGTATTTCGTGTTTTATACGATCTATGTTGCCCTGTCGAACCTTCTCCCGAGGCTCTCTCTCTCTCTCCGTCGCCTCTGTAATTATACCGCTGAAGGGCATTGAAAATATTGGTCAGATTTTCTTTAAATTTATCTGCCATTACGTTCTAGGCCGTAAATATCTCCACTCATTTTTTACAGCCTGTACCAAATGGTCAATAAACTTTTAAGGCAAAAAAATTGAACACATCTGATTAATGATGCTGCCGTGATTGCCATAACTCAAACTTCAGCCTTTGAACCAAGGAATGAGAGCCTGTTTCAGGCCTGAACACTCTGCATCATCCTGCAATTGTCCCCGGACAGTCTCAGCACACCGCCCCAGTCAGTGATTAATTACCAGCACTCCAATTAACATGACTAAAACCCACTCAGCATTCATCATTTCCTCCAAAACACACTCTCTTCCGAAGTCCAAAGGGAACCACATTTTCTTGCTTTCAGACCCGAAACGTCACCCGTTCCTTCTCTCCAGAGGTGTCGCCTGTCCCGCTGAGTTACTCCAGCACTTTGATGCCTGTCTTCGGTTCAAACCAGCACCTGCGGTTCCTTGTGTCTGAAGGAAGATTTGCAAATGGTGGTTTAAACCGAAGACAGGCACAAAATGTTGGAGTAACTCGGCGGGACAGGCAGCATCTCTGGAGAGAAGGAACGGGTGACGTTTTGGGTCGAGGCCCTTCTTCAGACTGAGTCAGGGGAGAGGGAGATGCAGAGGTAAGGAAGTGCAAGGTGTGAAAACGGGACAATAAGGATGTAGATCAAGGAAAATGTCGAATAGATCATTGTTAGCTGGGAGAAGGTGACAATAAAGTAAACAGAGATAAAATGTAAATGAGGACAGTCGGACTGGTTGGAGAACTGGGAAGGGGGGTGGGATGGAGAGTGAGGGAAAGCAAGGGAAGTCTAACTGTGTCTATCTGCAGTTGCTTCCTACACATTTTCTTGATGTGGTTCAGCACTGTGACACAGTGGCTCAGCGGTAGAGTTGCTATCTTGCAGCGAATGCAGCGACAGAGACCCGGGTTCGATCCCGACTACGGGCGCTGTCCGTGCGGAGTTTGCACGTTCTCCCCGTGACCGCGTGGGTGTTCTCCGAGATCTTCGGTTTCCTTCCACACTCCAAAGACGTGCAAGTTTGTAGGTTAATTGGCTCGGTAAATGTAATAGTTGTCCCTAGTGTGTGTAGGATTGCGTTAGTGTGCGGGGATCGCTGGTCGGCGCGGCCCCGGTGGGCCGAAGGGCCTGTTTCCGCGCTGTATCTCTAAACTAAACTAAATTAGATTTCAGTTGAAAATCCGTGTGATTTTCTGCTGTGATAAAGCTGACATAATAATCGCAAATTGTTGGGATGAAGTACCATTATCCCGCCTGAAGAAGGGTCTCGACCCGAAACGTCGCCCATTCCTTCTCTCCTGAGATGCTGCCTGACCCGCTGAGTTACTCCAGCATTTTGTGAAATAAATACCTTCGATTTGTGCCAGCATCTGCAGTTATTTTCTTACACCATTATCCCGCAGTTATTTGAGCAAGTTTGAAGAGGTCGGCTTTTAGCGGAATCCTGGTGGGATTATGTACTTTCGGCGAGATATTATAATGTGAAGTGGCCAAATTAGCTTCGAGACACGGGTGGTTTAGCAGCAGCAGAGTGAGCAGGGCTTTTGTGTGGGTTTATTTAGTTGAAAACATTTAAAGAAGGTGATCCACTGAGAACCTTCCCTTCACATGGGACTTGAGGAAATAAACTTCCTGTTTAGAGATAACGAGGCAAATAAACTGAATCTATTCCCAACAGCTATTTCCTAAGCTGAATTCAGTTTAGTTTAAGGAGGTTTCACAGTCGAGCAGTCGAATTGTGTGGGAAGGAACTGCAGGTGCTGGTTTAAACCGAAGGTAGACACTAAAAGCTGGAGTAACTCAGCGGGACAGGCAGCATCTCTGGAGAGAAGGAATGGGTGACGATTCGGGTCGAGAGACTGTTCAGTTTACTGTCACGTGTACTGAGGTACAGTGAAAAGCTTTTGTTGCGTGCCAACCAGTCAGCGGAAAGACAAGTGGGAGAGTCTAGGACCAGAGGTCACAGCCTCAGAATTAAAGGACATTCCTTTAGACATTCCCTTAGATTTCCTTTTAGCACGCTAGATTCTTGATTGGTACGGGTGTCAGGGGTTATGGGGAGAAGGCAGGAGAATGGGGTTAGGAGGGAGACCTAGATCAGCCATGATTGAATGGTGTAGTAGACTTGATGGGCCGAATGGCCTAATTCTGCTCCTATCACTTATGACCTTATGACAATACACGATTACAATCGAGACATTCGTAGTGTACAGATACGTGTTAAGGGAATAACGTTCAGTGCAAGGTAAAGCCAGTAAATTCCGATCACAGATAATCTGAGGGTCGCCAATGAGGTAGATAGTAGTTCAGCACCGCTCTCTGGTTGTGGTAGGATGGTTCAGTTGCCTGATAACAGCCGGGAAGAAACTGTCATCGGTGATTCCTGGAGGAATGGGCAAGACACGAAGAGAAATTAGGAACGGAAGGAATAGAAACAGGAGTCCTAGAGTGATACAGCTTGGTACAGGCCCTTTGGACCAACTTGCCCACAACGACCAACATGTCCCAACTACACGAGTCCCACCTGCCTGCGTTTGGCCCATATCTCTCTGAGCCTATCCTGTCTATGTACATGTCCAATTGTTTCTTAAATGTTGGGATAGTCCCAGCCTCAACTACCTCCTCCGGCAGCACGTTCCATACACCCACCACCCCTTGCATGAAAAAGTTACCCCTCAGATTGCTATAAATCTTTCAATAGACAATAGACAATAGGTGCAGGAGGAGGCCATTCGGCCCCTCAAGCCAGCACCGCCATTCAATGTGATCATGGCTGATCATTCTCAATCAGTACCCCGTTCCTGCCTTCTCCCCATACCCTTGACTCCGCTATCCTTAAGAGCTCTATCTAGCTCTCTCTTTACCCCCTTCACCGTAAACCTAGTCCTCTGGTTTCCGATTCCCTTACTCTGGGCAAGAAACTCTGTGTGTCTACCAATGTACGAGATGGTCGTTGGTCGGCAGAAAGTTGGCAGGGCTTGTTTCCCACGCTGCATCTCCAAACTAAGTTCAAACTAAGAGTCGCCATATTTCCCAAGTGACCAAAGGCAACATTCTTTGGACGAGGATGAGAGGGGAACCTCATTGAAACTCACCGAATAGTGAAAGGCCATGGATAGAGTGGATGTGGAGAGGATGTTTCCACTGGTGGGAGAGTCCAGGACAGCCTCAGAATAAACTGGATGTACCTGTCGAAAGGAAATGAGGAGGAATTTCTTTAGTCAGAGGTTGGTGAATCTGGGGGATTCATTGCCACAGACGGCTGTGGAGGCCAAGTCAGTGGATATTTTTTTAAGGTGGAGATTGATAGATTCCCGATTAGTACAGGCGCCAGGGGTTATGGGGAGATGGCAGGAGAATGAGGGAGAGATAGATCAGCCATGATTGAATGGCCGAGTAGACCTGATTGGCCGAATGGCCTAATTCTGCTCCTGGAACTTATGAAGAAAGCCTGATCAGAAGCTCATTGGTTTCTGCTGAGAAAATCATTTAAACTTTGGATTTGACTGCTTTGATCAGGCAAGTGTGACTGAATCCAAACTAATCCAAGGGGAATAATTGGCCGACCACAGAGAGTGTACAACTGGGACAGGTGAATCTAACCATCAGGCAATTATTATAAACCAAAGACAGACACAAAATGCTGGAGTAACTCAGCGGGACAGGCAGCATCTGTGGAGAGAAGGAATTGGTAACGTTTTGGGTCGAGACCCTTCTTCAGACTACCTAGTCTACCATCTAGACTGAAGATGGATCTCCACCCAAAACGTCTCCCGTTCATAGAAACATAGAAAATAGGTGCAGGAGGAGGCCACTCGGCCCTTTGAGCCAGCACCGCCATTCATTGTGATCATGGCTGATCATTCACAATCAGTAACCCGTGCCTGCCTTCTCCCCATATCCCTTGATTCCACTAGCCTCTAGAGCTCTATCTAACTCTCTTTTAAATTCATCCAGTGAATTGGCCTCCACTGCCCTCTGTGGCAGAGAATTCCACAAATTCACAACTCTCTGGGTGAAAAAGTTTTTTCTCACCTCAGTTTTAAATGAATGGGTGACGTTTCGGGGTCGAGACCCTTCTTCGTGTATGGTCTTTCTGCTGACTTGTTAAGACTCAGTAAAGGCATTTCAATGTACCTTGTTACACATGACCATAAACTAAAGAAGGGTCTCGACCCGAAATGTCACCCATTCCTTCTCTCCTCAGATGCTGCCTGACCCGCTGAGTTACTCCAGCATTTTGTGAATAAATACCTTCGATTTGTACCAGCACCTGCAGTTATTTTCTTATATAAACTGAACTAGAGTCAGCTTAGCCGGTCATTTTCTTCAATGCTGTTGGGGGTGGATCAGCCCCAGACTGCTGGCTGGACTCGTGTATAATCCTCAACGGCACTTTGTGAAAGCGTTTGTGTAAACCGCTTCGAGTAGCTTCTCTGGAACGTGACAACATTCAAGTACGGCGTCTCCTCGGCTAATTCAACAATTCATCAATCTGCATACCTGCAGCAAAGCGCGAGTCAATAGACAATAGACCATAGACAATTCGGCCCTTCGAGCCAGCACCGCCATTCAATGTGATCATGGCTGATCATTCTCAATCAGTACCCCGTTCCTGCCTTCTCCCCATACCTCCTGACTCCGCTATCCTTAAGAGCTCTATCTAACTCTCTCTTGAATGCATTCAGAGAATTGGCCTCCACTGCCTTCTGAGGCAGAGAATTCCACAGATTCACAACTCTCTGACTGAAAAAGGTTTTCCTCATCTCAGTTCTAAATGGCCTACCCCTTATTCTTAAACCGTGGCCCCTGGTTCTGGACTCCCCCAACATTGGGAACATGTTTCCTGCCTCTAACGTGTCCAACCCCTTAATAATCTTAAACTGTATGTTTCTTTTTTTTTTCCTAGTCAGATGTGCAGCACTTTGGTCAACGTGGGTTGTTTTTAAATGTGCTATACAAATAAATTGACTTGACTTGACTTGACTTATACGTTTCGATAAGATCTCCTCTCATCCTTCTAAATTCCAGTGTACACAAGCCAGTGTATACAAGCCAGTGTATACAAGCCAGTGTATACAAGCCAGTGTATACAAGTATATCCAGTGTATCCACAGTTCACTGGATGCACTGCTGGGAGGTTTTACAACCCATTTGATTGACGTGTGAGAGTTGGGGAGGCAGATGCAGATTAAAAAAGAACTGGAGTCCTTGTTCATTTCTCTTGTGCGGAAACATCGCTCTCCAAATTGACAAATAAAACAAAACAGAAACCCCACGTTGGTCTTAGACAGACACGAAAAGCTGGAGCAACTCAGCGGGACAGGCAGCATCTCTGGAGAGAAGGAATGGGTGACGTTTCGGGTCGAGACCCTTCTTCGGACTCTCTGAAGTCTGAAGGAGGGTCTCAACCCGAAACATCACCCATTCCTTCTCTCCAGAGACGCTGCCTGTCCCGCTGAGTTACTCCAGCATTTTGTGTTAAATTGCTGCATCTTTAAACTTTAAATTAAAGAAATGCAATATGCCTTCCACATTCGGTTGGCATGGACTCAGTGGGCCGAAGGGCCTGTTTCCATGCTGTATCTCCAGATTCTAAAGAGATATCCATTGAGATGGCTTGTTGCGAACACTTCCAACCCCATGGACTGCACAATAGGACTGCATATTGCTTTTTTAATCATCTACAGCTTATTGCTTCCAGGTGGTTAAAAAATTTAAAAAGTGCTTTTGATATAAATATGTGGCATCGCCTTGCCAAGGAAGGAGAATGATTGCAGCCACGTTACTTACACAAATATGTTGGCAGCCTTTTAATCCTGAAGCCAAAGTCTTCCCAGCTGAATATCTTATTTAAAGATATGTTATTTCTGGTATAATAATCATTTGAATGTTTGACTAATAACCATGTGTGTAAAATGAAATCTATCTGCTGAGTATTTTATGTATATTTTCTCTCTCCACCTTCAATCTAGGTCTGGTTCAGATAAGTCATTCTCATGCCTGCAGAATGGTATTAGTTTAGTTTAGCTTAGCGATGCGGAAACAGGCCCTTCGGCCCACCGAGTCCGCACTAACCAGCGATCCCCGCACACTAATACTACCCTCCCTACACACGCTAGGGACAATTTACATTCATACCAGACCAATTAACCTACAAACCTGCACGTCTTTGGAGTGTGGGAGGAAACCGAAAATCTGGTAGAAAACCCACGCAGGTCACGGGGAGAACGTACAAACTCCGTACAGACGGCGCCCGTAGTCAGGATCGAACCCGGGTCTCCGGCGCTGCATTCGCTGTAAGGCGGCAACTCTACCGCTGCGCCACCGTGCCCGCCCAGAATGATGGAATAATGAGAAGGAAATCTGGTTTGCTGCTGGTTTTGCAGCGACTGACATTTGGCGAACGGAGGTGGGGCGGGGGGGGGGGGGCGGGGGTGGGGGGGAGGGGGGGGGAGGGGGAGGGTGAGGGGGAGGGGGCGTCTGTCCACAGCTTTTGGCAAAGTGGGAAACAGAGTCAAGCAGTATGAAAAACAAAAGGCTTTCACAATGCTTCCAAACACCCCAACAACTAATGTAGTAAACTACAAAACTCAGGGGCTGGGTGGCGCAGCAGTAGAACTACTGCCTCTCAGTGCCAGAGTCCCAGGTTCGATTCTGACCTTGGATGCCGTTTGTACAGAACATGCACGTTCTCCCTGTGACCTGCGTGGGTTTTCTCCGGGTACTCATGTTTCCTCCCACACTCCAAAGATGTGCAGATTTGTCAGTTAATTGGCTTCTGTAAATAGTCCCTGGTGTGTTGGATCGAGTTAGTGTACGGGTTGATCGCCGGTCGGCGCGGACTCGATGGCTTGAAGGGCCTTTTTCCACACTATATCTCTAAAGTCTAAAGTCTAAAGTCAGGATTGAACCCTGGTCTCTGGCGCTATGAGGCAGTGGCTCTAGCAGATAACCAGATGTCATCTATTGGTGCTGGGTATGTGGAATGAGCTGCCACAAGTGGTAGTTTCGCTAGTGTGGGGCAGTGTATGGGGTAGGGTCGCCAACTGTCCCGTATTAGCCGGGACATCCCGTATATAGGGCTAAATTGGTTTGTCCCGTACGGGACCGCCCTTGTCCCGTATTAGGCCCGGGCGCCGACTAACGAAGGTTGCCTAGCAACCCGTCTCCCGGCCCGGACGGTCGCCATTGGTGGAGCGGGAGCACGTGGCCGCTGGCTGGGTGAGGTCACGCGGTGACGCCACCTTGTCCCGTATTTGGGAGTAAGATAGTTGGCAATCCTAGTACCGCTGGTCAGCACAGATCCGGTGGGCCGAAGGGCCTGATTCCACGCAGCATCTCTACAGTCTAAAGTATAGTCTATAGTCTAAATAGTACTGCACAAGAACAGCTGCTAGAAGAGGTAGTTGATGTAATGTAGGACAGTGGGGTGATCACTGGCTAGCACAAACTCAGTGGGCCGAAGGGCCTGATTCCACGCTGTATCTCTGAAGTCCAAAGCCTAAAGTCTTAACCGTACAGCAGAAGTTAAGTACAGCACTGAGGCCACAGATAAACGGTATAGTCATAGAGTGACACAGTATGGAAACAGGCCCCTCGGCCCACACTGACCAACATGCCCCATCTACACTAGTCCCACCTGCCTGTGTTTAGCCTATGTCCCTCTAATCCTGTCCTATCCATGTACCGAAGTAACTGTTGTTTAAACGGTGTAAATACACCGCAATTACATCCCAGTAGCTCCAGAAAATGTAACTGGATGGATCCCCTCTCCATTCTCTCTGACATAGATATCATAGGTTCATAAGTGATAGGAGCAGAATTAGGCCATTCGGCCCATCAACTCTACTCCGCCATTCAATCATGGCTGATCTATCTCTCCCTCTCAACCCCATTCTCCTGCCTTCTCCCCACAACCCCTGACTCCCGTACTATTCAATAACCTGTCAGTCTCCACCTTAAAAACATCCATTGACTTGGCCTCCACAGCCGTCTGTGGCAATGAATTCCACAGATTGGGGCAGCACGGTGGTGGAGTTGCTGCCTTACAGCGAATGCAGCGCCGGAGACCCGGGTTCGATCCCGACGGTGGGCGCTGTCTGTACGGAGTTTGTACGTTCTCCCCGTGACCTGCGTGGGTTTTCTCCGAGATCTTCGGTTTCTTCCCACACTCCAAAGACGTGCAGGTTTGTAGGTTAATTGGCTTGGTAAATGTAAAAATTGTCCCTAGTGTGTGTAGGATAGTGTTAATGTGCGGGGATCGCTGGTCGGCGCGGACCTGGTGGGCTGAAGGGCCTGTTTCTGCGCTGTATCGCTAAACTAAAGATTCACCACCCTCTGACTGAAGAAACTCCTCCTCATTTCCTTCCTAAAGGAACGTCCTTTAGTTTAGTTTTGTTTAGTTTAGAGATACAGCGCAGAAACAGGCCCTTCGGCCCAATGAGTCCGCACCGACCAGCGATCCCCTCTCACTAACATTAACCTAAACACACTCGGGACAACTTACATTTACCAAACCAATAAACCCGTAAACCTGTACGTCTTCGGAGTGCGGGAGGAAACCGAAGATCTCGGAGAAAACCCACGCAGGTCACGGGGAGAACGTACAAAGTCTGTACAGACAGCGCCCGTAGTCGGGATCGGACCTGGGTCTCTGGAGCTGTGAGGCTGCAGCTCTACCCACTGCCCGTCCTTAAGTCTTGCATGCTGCCGAGCTGGTTCAGAAGTGAGCGATGTTTCCCTCAGGGTGGTGTCCTAGGATGTTGGACATGATGCACAGAAGCAGTCTGCCTGACCCAGACACAGTGGCATGTGTGCACTGCTCGAGTTAGTGTGCTGGCTTACCTCCAAGGCACACGCTGCTTCCAACAGCAGTATCACGCTCTCTGCCCTGTCTTGTCAGTCCCCAGCATTTCAGAGACAGCTGCAACACCAGTGTTTGTAGGCCTTGCACCCGTGAATCATGAGCATCTACGGTCAGGCCTCACAGAGGTGCAGCAGTTTAGTCAAGTTACTATATTGTCACGTGTACCGAGGTACGGAGAAAAGCTTTTGTTGCGTGCTAAACAGTCAGTGGAAAGACAACACATGATTACAATCGAGCCGTCCACAGTGTACAGATACACGATAAGGTTCGATCCTGACTAATGGTGCTGCCTGTACGGAGTTTCCACGTTCTCAATAGACAATAGACAATAGGTGCAGGAGGAGGCCATTCGGCCCTTCGAGCCAGCACCACCATTCAATGTGATCATGGCTGATCATTCTCAATCAGTACCCCGTTCCTGCCTTCTCCCCATACCCCATGACTCCGATATCCTTAAGAGCTCTATCTAGCTCTCTCTTGAATGCATTCAGAGAATTGGCCTCCACTGCCTTCTGAGGCAGAGAATTCTCCCCGTGACCCGTGTGGGCTTTCTCCGAGATCTTCGGTTTCCTCCCACACTCCGAAGACGTACAGGTTTGTTGGTTAATTGGCTTGGTGTAAATGTAAAAATTGCCCCTAGTGTGTGTAGGATTGTGTTAGCGTGCGGGGATCGCTGGGCGGTGCGGACCCGGTGGGCCGAAGGGCATATTTCCCCGCTCTCTATCTCTAAACTAAACTAAATTAAACTAAACCGATCTGTAATCTGCAAACTATCTTGTGTGAAACAGGGCTTGTGGCCAACGATCGGGAAATACAATTCATTCCATTTGTAACACAATATAAACGAAAAATGTTGCATTGTTTCTGAGATTGCTAACTGCTAACACCATCATTGCTAATAGTATCTGGAACTGTGTCATTGGTTCAAACAGGTTGTACCCACACCGTCAATTTGCTGACAAATTGAGTTGTCAGGATGCTATGGTTAGATGAGCAAACGCTGTCAATTTATCCTTTGAAGCAATTTTCACATACATTTTCAAACAAAAACCCACAAGGATCAAAAGATGAAAAACTGTGAAAAAATATTTTTAGTTCCGTTGACAGTTTCAGCGTGGAAACAGGCCCTTCGGCCCACCGGGCCCATGCCGACCATCGAATCTGTGGAATTCTCTGCCTCAGAAGGCAGTGGAGGCCAATTCTCTGAATGCATTCAAGAGAGAACTAGATAGAGCTCTTAAGGATAGCGGAGTCAGGGGGTATGGGGAGAAGGCAGGAACGGGGTACTGATTGAGAATGATCAGCCATGATCACATTGAATGGCGGTGTTGGCTCGAAGGGCCGAATGGCCTCCTCCTGCACCTATTGTCTATTGTCTATTGTCTATTGATCACACCCACACACTAGTTCTGTGATATCTCGCTTTCAGTTTAGAGCGGAAACAGGCCCTTCGGCCCACCGCTGACCAGCGATCCCGTTCACTGGCACTAACCTACACACACTGGGGACAATTTACATTTAAGTCAAGTCAAGTTTATTTGTCACATACACATACAAGATGTGCAGTGAAATGAAAGGCCACCCACAGTCCGGCAATAGAGCAACAAAAATTAACAATAACACACACAATCACAAACCAACACAATAACAAAGCAGCTGCGGCTTACCTGCAGTCCGTTTGTCTTTGTGTTTTTGTTGTTTTTGTGTCTTAATTGTAGTTGTGATGTGGTGTTTTTGTGTTTGTGTACTATGTGTGTATGTGGGGGGGAGGGGGGGAACTGTAAAATTGTAAATATATGTCCCTTCCGAACGGAGACCCGACCTTTGTTTTCTGGGTGTTGTCTCCGTTCCTGCTGCGGCCTACCATCGGCCCAACTCCTGGAGCTGTCGGCCTCCAGGGCTCCGGTTCGCAGAGCCCGCGGACCGGACTAACCATCAGCGGAGCCGGCCGTCTTCGGAGGCTGCGGGAGCGGCTGCGACTCGCCTTAGGCTCGGGACGCGTGGATGCCGACATCGGGAGCTCCGGCAGCGGCAGCGTGTTCGCCCGCCCCGGATCGCGGGGCTTGGGTCGCGGACATTTCACCGTCCGGCGCGGCCTCACTGTGATGGATGTTTTCTTGATGGATGTTTCTTCTTTTGTGTGTTTTGGGGGTTGTGTAATTTTAATGCCTATTTTGATGCTTTTGTTGTTGGACTGTGGGTGACTGAATTTCGTCCAATTTGGATGACAATAAAGCTATCTTGAATCTTGAATCTCTTGAAAAGAAACCTCCATCACAGTGAGTCTCCTCCAGTCCCCTCCTCACTGTGATGGAAGGCCAGAATGTCTTTTCTCTTCCCCTGACGTCTTCTCCCGTGGTCAGGCTGTTAGAGTTGCCACGTTCCAGGCCGCACCGAGCCAATTACATGTGGGTGGAAATGCGTAGGCGAGGCTGGTCGACCGGAAGGAGCAAAATATTTAGTGCAGCTCCGAAAAAACAAGAAAATTACACCGCACCGAGCTTACAAACATTTAGAAGGATGAGAGGGGATCTTATTGAAACGTATAAGATTATTAAGAGGTTGGACACGTTAGAGACAGGAAACATGTTCCCAATGTTGGGGGTCCAGAACAAGGGGCCACAGTTTAAGAATAAGGGGTAAGGCCATTTAGAACTGAGATGAGGAAAAACATTTTCAGTCAGAGAGTTGTGAATCTGTGGAATTCTCTGCCTCAGAAGGCAGTGGAGGCCAATTCTCTGAATGCATTCAAGAGAGAGCTAGATAGAGCTCTTAAGGATAGCGGAGTCAGGGGGTATGGGGAGAAGGCAGGAACGGGGTACTGATTGAGAATGATCAGCCATGATCACATTGAATGGCGGTGCTGGCTCGAAGGGGCGGATGGCCTCCTCCTGCACCTACTGTGTCTATTGTCTATTGTCTATTAAACCTGTACGCCTTTGGAGTGCGGGGAGGAAACCGGAGCCCCCGGAGAAATACCCCACGTGGTCACGGGGAGAACGTACAGACTAGCACCCATAGTCAGGGTTGTACCCGGGACTCCGGCG
>NC_135979.1:3323728-3493728 GCF_053455715.1 Rhinoraja longicauda | reverse complement strand
CACCGTACTTGAGGAGGTTGCCGAGGCTGCTGCCAACTGGCGCTGCAATACCTGGCTCACGGGTTCACCGCCGCTCGCTCTCCCACGATCCAAACTCCTGTGGAAAGTTTCAAGAGACATCTGCAAAGAATTCCACTGGAGCAATATCTCACGAGTGACACTAATGACTTTCCCAGAGAGGATTGAGTTTCTTTCTGCAGAAGGATACGTGGCAGATCGAGGACTGAAACTTCACTCGGTAGCAAGTTCATAGGTTCGTACGTTCCAGGAGCAGAATTAGGCCATTCGGCCCATCGAGTCTGCCCGGCCATTCAATCATGGCTGATCTATCTCTCCCCTCCTAATCCCATTCTCCTGCCTTCTCCCCACGACCCCTGACACCCGCACTAATCAAGAATCCATCAATCTCCGCTTTAGAAATATCCACTGACTTGGCCTCCACAGCCAGCCGTCTGTGGCAATGAATCCCACAGAGTCACCACTGTCTGACTGAAGAAATTGGTCGGGTTGGTCCAGTTGGGTTGAGATGGGAAGATAGATCAGCCATGATTCTTCTTTCGTATGTCAACTACAACAATCAGAAGTGCCATTGGTGCTTCAGAGAACCGTAGTTGACGCTTTGCTGCAAATTTTGCCAGTTCCATAGAACCCCCCATGGTGGACAACGAGTGGTAAAGCAGCTCCCACCCCAGCCATGATTGAATGGTGGAGTAGACTCGATGGGCTGAATGGCCTAATTCTGCTCCTCTGACTTATGAACTTATGAATCCATGCCAACCGTCGACCACTCGTTCACACTAGCTCCATGTTGCCCCACTGAAGAGTTTGCACGTTCTCCCCGTGACCGCGTGGGTTTCCTTCAGGTGCTCAGGTTTTCTCCCACATCCCAAGGACGTGCGGGTTTGCAGGTTAGTCGCCCTCTGTAACTTGGCCACTGCAGGCAGGGAGTGGATGTGAAAGTGGGACAATGGAGAACGAGTGTGAACGGGCGATCGATGGTCGGCGTGGACTCAATGGGCCGAAGGGCCTGTCTCCATGCTGTATCTTTCTAACCAATTAATCAAGGCAGTGGCTCAAGAAGGTGGTTTACCAATACTACAGGAAAAATGTTCCCAATGTTGGGGGAGTCCAGAACCAGGGGCCACGGTCTTAGAATAAAGGGGAGGCCATTTAAAACTGAGGTGAGAAGGAACTTTTTCGCCCAGAGAGTTGTGAATTTGTGAAATACTCTGCCACAGAGGGCAGTGGAAGCCAAATCACTGGATGAATTTAAGAGAGAGTTAGATAAAGCTCTTGGGGCTAGCGGAATCAAGGGATATGGGGAGAAGACAGGCACGGGTTATTGATTGGGGATGATCAGCCATGATCACAATGAATGGCAGTGCCGGCTCGAAGGCCTCCTCCTGCACCTATTTTCTATGTTTCTATGTTTAGCCCCAGGGCAGTTATGAAGACCTTAAATGCTACCACAACCAGAGAGCAGTCCTGAACTACTATCTACCTCTTTGATGACCCTCGGACTATCCTTGATCAGACTTTGCTGGCTTTACTTTGCACTAAACGTTATTCCCTTATCATGTATCTGTACACTGTGGACAGCTCAATTGTAATCATGTATTGTCTTTCCGCCGACTGGATAGTGCGCCCACGAAAGCTTTTCACTGTACCTTGGAACACGTGACAATAAACTCAACTGAACTGCTTACATTTCTCACAACAATCTGATACTGGAAAATTAAATCTAAAAAACTAATGTTTCATATTTCTGCACGTTCTTTATCACGAGGAATCGTTTCTGTCCGGAGGAGAAATGTAAGCAATGTCATTATTACCACCCTCCCTTACACTCAAAAATGCAAACAATTATTGAGTGGGTTTATGTTTCTTGAAAGCAGATATAAATTTAAACTTGATCACCAAAGCAGATGCAAGAAAGTCCCCCTTTGTTTTCATTCCATGGGTTGTTTTGGCAATGAGAATCTTTGTGTGAGACGGAATCCACTATGAATTTTAAAAGGCCATTCAGTGCTACTTCCCACGTGTGGAATGTACTGCGAACAAAGGGCAGCACGGTGGCGCAGCGGGTAGAGCTGCTGCCTCACAGCGCCAGAGACCCGGGTTCCATCCTGATCTCGGCCTGCTGCCTGTGTGGAGTTTTTTTGCGTGTGGTACGGTACTTTATTTATCACCTGTACCGAGCGAGGTACAGTGAAATTCATTTTTGTACACAGTTCAGTACAAGTATCACTGTACATAAGCACTTCGATACATAGAAACATAGAAACATAGAAAATAGGTGCAGGAGTAGGCCATTCGGCCCTTCGAGCCTGCACCGCCATTCAATATGATCATGGCTGATCATCCAACTCAGTAACCTGTACCTGCCTTCTCTCCATACCCCCTGACCCCTTTAGCCATAAGGGCCACATCTAACTCCCTCTTAAATATAGCCAATGAACTGGCCTCAACTACCTTCTGTGGCAGAGAATTCCACAGACTCACCACTCTCTGTGTGAAGAAATGTTTTCTCATCTCGGTCCTAAAAGACTTCCCCCTTATCCTTAAGCTGTGACCCCTGGTTCTGGACTTGCCCAACATCGGGAACAATCTTCCCGCATCTAGCCTCTCCAACCCCTTAAGAATTTTATATGTTTCAATAAGATCCCCCCTCAGTCTTCTAAATTCCAGCGAGTACAAGCCCAGTCTATCCAGTCTTTCTTCATATGAAAGTCCCGCCATCCCAGGGATCAATCTGGTGAACCTTCTCTGTACTCCCTCTAAGGCTAGAATGTCTTTCCTCAGATTAGGAGACCAAAACTGTACACAATACTCCAGGTGCGGTCTCACCATCTTAGACAAGCATCTCAGATGTAGTGCAAGTGCATCACAGTAGTACACTGAGACTTTACACAGAGTCGCCAGTTTTGTACGTTCTCCCTGTGACCACATGGGTTTTCTCCGGGTGTTCCGGTCTCCCACCACACTCCAAAGAGCTACAGGTTTGTAGGTGAATTGGCCACTGTCAATTGTACCCAGTGTGTAATAGAACTAGTGTGAACGGTCGATCGATGGTCGGCACGGACTCGGTGGGCCAAAGGGCCCGTTTCCAAGCTGCATCTGTAAACTAAACGAAACTAAATAGTCATACCGTTGGGTTGTCAGTGGAATACGCAGTGCTCTCCCGCTAGTTTGCATGTGGCCTCACTCAGGCAATAGAGGAGACCCAGGACAGCAAGGTTTAGTTTGGTTCAGTTTAGTTTATTGTCACGTGTACCGAGGTACAGTGAAAAGCTTTTGTTGCACCGTGCTAACCAGTCAGCGGAAAGACAACACACGATTACAATCGAGCCGTCCACAGTGTACAGGTAGATACTTGATAAGGGAATGACGTTTAGTGCAAGGTAAAGCCAGTAAAGTCTGATCAACGATAGTCCGAGGGTCACCAATGAGGTGGATAGTAGTTCAGCACCGCTCTCTCCTGGGAATGGTATGGGGATGGGAAGGGGAATTGAAATTGTTGGTAACCATAATGTAGTTAAAGCAAAATGGAATGGAAGAGGGGGGACCTCATTGAAACTTCCCGAATAGTGAGCGGCCTGGATAGAGTGGATGTGGAGAGGATGTTTCCACCAGTGGGAGAGTCTAGGACCAGAGGGCACAGCCTCAGAATTAAAGTACGTTCCTTTAGGAGGAATTTCTTTAGTCAGAGGGTGGTGAATCTGTGGAATTCTTTGCCTCAGAAGGCTGTGGTGGCCATGTCAGTGGACATTTGAAAGGCAGAGATAGATAAATTATTGATCAGTACGGGTGTCAGGGGTGATGGGGAGAAGGCAGGAGAATGGGGTTAGGAGGGAGAGATCGATCAGCCATGATTGATTGGCGGCGTGGAGCTGATGGGTCGAATGGCCTAATTCTGCTCCTGATAACTGGTGAACTTCTGAACTCTAAGACTGGACAAAGTCACAGAGAAAGGGAGGAGCAACGTTGATAAGAATTCTAAAATGGAACGGAAATGTCAGTGGCTTCTGGTAACTTGGCCAATTATCATAGAATATGCCCTGCATAATTTTAATATCCAGCTGTCAGCTGTAACTCGAACACTGAGTCGACTTGAACTGACAGTGCAGTGCGCAGTTCTTGTGACTGGATTAGACCCATGTGTACGTTTTCTTGATTTTCTTTTAATTTCGGTTAGTTTAGATGGTAATTTCCACTTGCAGCCAGTGTGAGTCTTTTGACTTCACACAAATGCAGCTCTGAAACTGAAGCACAAAAGGTTCTGGGACTAATCCCACCTTGCCAACTGGCAAGAGCATCAGACGCAGTCGATTGGCGGCAGCCAGAGTCAAACGTACCCTTCCACATGTCCTGTAACCTGGAAATAGGTTCCCGGCTGCTCTAGATGCCAACTTATTTACATCGGCGAAACTAAGCACAGGCTCGGCGATCGCTTCGCTCAACACCTGCGCTCGGTCCGCATTAATCAAACTGATCTCCCGGTGGCCGAGCACTTCAACTCCCCCTCCCATTCCCAGTCTGACCTTTCTGTCATGGGCCTCCTCCAGTGCCATATTGAGGCCCACCGGAAATTGGAGGAACAGCACCTCATATTTCGCCTGGGCAGTTTGCAGCCCAGCGGTATGAACATCGACTTCTCCAACTTTAGATAGTTCCTCTGTCCCTCCCTTCCCCTCCCTCTTCCCAGTTCTCCCTCTATCTTCCTGTCTCCACCTATATCCTTCCTTTGTCCCGCCCCCCTGACATCAGTCTGAAGAAGGGTCTCGACCCGAAACGTCACCCATTCCTTCTCTCCCGAGATGCTGCCTGACCTGCTGAGTTACTCCAGCATTTTGTGAATAAAAACCTGGAAATAGCGTTCTCTTTAAGAGGCAGGGATTCGGCAGCACAATCAAGGACCAGTCGCACCTCGGCCACTCCCTCTTCTCCCCTCTCCCATCGGGCCAAAAGGTACAGAAGTGTGAAAACGCACACCTCCAGATTCAGGGACAGTTTCTTCCCAGCTGTTATCAGGCAACTGAACCATCCTACCACAACCAGAGAGCAGTGCTGAACTACCATCTACCTCATTGGTGATCCTCGGACTATCCTTGATCGGACTTTGCTGGCTTTATTTTGCACTAAACGTTATTCCCCTATCATGTATCTAAACACTGTAAAGGGCTCGATTGTAATCATGTGTTGTCTTTCCACTGACTGGTCAGCACGCAACAAAAGCTTTTCACTGTACCTCAGCACACGGGACGATAAACTGAACTGAACTGAGTTAATGGTCACATGTATCAGCAACAGGCAATGAAATTCTCACTTGCAGCAGCTTACAAGGTCCATAAACACAATATACACCGATAAATGCAATAACTAAATTCAATAAATTAATACGATACGTTACGATAGAACTTTATTTATCCCAGGAGGGAAATCGGTCTGCCACCAGTGGTAAAACATGACATGACACATGAAATTAAAGTGACGATTGGGAAGTCTAGGATTGGGGATGAGCAAAGATTGGGGAGGGGGGAAAGGAGGGCGGGGGGGGGGGGGGAGTCAGGCAAAGTGGAACTCAGTGGAAGAGATGATGTATAGGAAGGAACTGCAGATGCCGGTTTAAACCGACGATAGACACAAAATGCTGGAGTAACTCAGCGGGACAGGCAGCACCTCTGGAGAGAAGGAATGGGTGACATTTCGGGTCGAGACCCTTCTTTGAGAACCGGAACGTCCCCCATTCCTTCTCTCCAGAGTTGCTGCCTGTCTATTTCCTGAGTCTATTTCCCAGGGTAGGGGAATCATAGGTTTAAGGTGAGAGGGGCAAGATTTAATAGGTACCTGAGCGAGCTGCCAGAGGAGGTGGTTGAGACAGGGACGATAACAACACTTGAAAGACATCAAATGCTGGAGTAACTCAGCAAATCAGGCAGCATCTCCGGAGAACATGGATAAGGCACATTTCAGACTGAAGAAGTGTCTTGACCCGAAACATCGCCTATTCATGTTCTCCAGAGATGTTGCCTGACTTGCTGAGTTACTCCAGCACTTTGTGTCTTTTTGTGTATTAGCTAGCATCTGCAGTTCCTCGTTTCAAGATTTTGTCAAGTACATGGATAGGACAGGTTTAGATGGATCTGGACTCAATGCGGGTAGGCGGGACTAGCTTGGAAGGGGCATGTTGGTCGGCATCAACAAGCTGGGCCGAAGGGCCTGTGTCCATGCCGTGTGACTCTTTGCCTCTATGACTCCAAGAGATGTTTGTTTTTGGGCATGTTCCATTTGTAGAATGACATTCAATGAGGTGGACGGTGCATAAAATAAGGCTGAGTTCTAGGAGAGAGAAACCTCTCATCAAAATGAGCAATGGAACACACAGCTAGTCACTACAGAGGGCCAAATGTAAGAAATTAATCAAGCCTGTCTGTCTATTGGCAAACGCACAGAAGGTCCTGCTGAAATATCACCACAGTAATACATCTTTCATTTGGCACGAATGTATGTTGTAATGTTTGTAAAAGTTTAATCACTTCCGGTGCGTAAGATCTACACAGTGTTTATTCTTAATTGTTAACTGTATGTTTGTGTTGTCATTTGTGAGCGGAGCACCAAGGCACATTCCTTGTACATGCACATACTTGGCCAATATACTTAATCATTCATTCATTCATTCATTCATTCATTTACAACGCTGAGATTACAAGATTACAGGTGGCGCAGCGGTAGAGCTGCCGCCTCACAGCGCCAGAGACCCGGGTTCGATCCTGACTACGGGTGCTGCCTGTGCGGAGTTTGTACGTTCTCCCCGTGACCTGCCTGGGCTTTCTCCGAGATCTCCGGTTTCCTCCCACACTCCAGAGACGTGCAGGTTTGTAGGTTAATTGGCTTGGTAGAAATATAAAAAATTGTCCCTAGTGGGTGTGGGATAGTGTTAATGTGCGGGGATCGCTGGGCGGTGTGGACTCGGTGGGCCAAAGGGCCTGTTTCTGCGCTGTATCTCTAAACAAAACTAAACTGAAGATGGCATTATGTGGAATGTGACAGAAATCTCCCTCATCCTACGACTGCACTTGATTGAAAAGCAATAAAATCCTTTACTCTCTTGAGTTCAAACACATCTAAAGAGACCTCCATCTGATTCTTTCAGTTCTTTGTTGCGGAAACATTAATATCACAGTAGGTTTAGCCTGATGTTTATTATTTGGAGCGTTGGGTGTAGTTTTGGGCCCCATATCTGTGGAAGGGTGTCCTGGTGCTGGAAAGGGTTCAGAGGAGGTTTACGAGAATGATCCCAGGAATGAGTGGGTTAACATGTGATGAGCGTTTGCCGGCACTGGGCCTGTACTCATGTTGGTAATCATGTAAACAAGTTTTGTCTTTCTGCTACTAGGGGCTAGTGGAATGAAGGGATATGGGGAGAAGGCAGGCACAGGGTATTGATTGGGGACGATCAGCCATGGTCACAATGAATGGCGGTGCTGGCTCGAAAGGCCGAATGGCCTCCTCCTGCACCTATTTTCTATGTTTCTATGTTTCTATGCTGACTGGTTAGCACGCAACAAAAGCTTTTCACTGTACTTCGGTACACGTGACAATAAACTAATCTGAACTGAAGAGAACTGAACTGTACTCGCTGGAGTTTAGGGTAGGGTTGCCAACTGTCCCGCATTTTGGGCTAAATTGGTTTGTCCAGTACGGGGCCGCCCTTGGCTCATATTAGGCCCTGGGGGGGGGGGCGCTGTAGGCCCGTGGGGGGAGGAGGCGCTGTAGGCCCGGGGGGGGTCACTGTAGGCCCGGGGGGGGGGGGGCGCTTTAGGCCTGGAGGGGTCACTGTAGGCCCGTGGGGGGGGGCGCTGTAGGCCTGGGGGGGGGGGGCGCTGTAGGCCTGGGGGGGCGCTGTAGGCCTGGGGGGGGCGCTGTAGGCCTGGGGGGGGCTGTAGGCCGGGGGGGTGCTGTAGGCCTGGGGGGGGGGGGCGCTGTAGGCCCGGGGGGGGGGGGTGCTGTAGGCCTGGGGGGAGGGTGCTGTAGGCCTGGGGGGGGGGGGGGGTGCTGTAGGCTTGGGGGTGGCGCTGTAGGCCCGGACACTGTAGGTCCCGACACGAGTTTTCCGACATTTTAGCTCCGGACAGTCTAGGTCCGGAGGCTCGGGCGGCCGCCTAACGGAGGTTGCCTAGCAACCCGCCTCCCGGCCCGGGCGGCCGCCGTTGGTGGAGCGGGAGCACGTGGCCACTGGTTGGGTGAGGTCACGAGGGGCGCGGGGCGGTGACGTCACCTTGTCCCGTATTTGGGAGTGAGATAATTGGCGACCCCTAGATGAGGGGGACCTGGATGTGGAGAGGGTATTTCACTGGTGGGAGTGACTCGGACCGAAGCCCAGAGCCACAGAATAAAAGGTTGTAACTTTAGAAAGGAGATGAGGAGGAATTTCTTTAGTCATAGGGTGATGAATCTGCGGAATTCATTGCCACAGAAGACTGTGGAGGCCAAGTCAATGGATATTCTTAAGGCGGAGATTGACAGGTCCTTGATTAGTATGGGTGTCGGGGGTTATGGGGAGAAAGCAGGAGAATGGGGTTGAGAGGGAGAGAGAGATCAGCCATGAGTGAATGGCGGAGTAGACTTGATGGGCCGAATGGCCTAATTCCACTCCTAGAACTTATGGACTTATGTGCTTATTGTCACGTGCACCGAGTTACAGTGAAAAGGTCTGGTTCGCATCAACATAGAACATTGGCCATACAACAGTATAGTACAGGAACAGGCCCTTCGGCCCACTATGTTGGTGCCAAACATGATGCCAAGACCAACTCTTATCTGCCTGCACATAATCCATATCTCCCCATTCCCTGCATACCCATGTGTCTATCCAAAATTCTGTTAAATGTTACTATGCACATTAATCATCAAATTAATTTACTCTCAGTTAAAATTGATGATCGTGCCCCCTTAGCAAGGTGCCATTTAGAAGGGGCACACCTTTGATCTATGTTCCGTAAGGAGTTTGTTTAAATATGCTTGTCATCGGAGTGCTGCAAAAGTTAATCAGATTTACACCCTGACTTGAGAATGTGGAGAGATTAAGTGGGATGTTTGTTCGTTGGAGTTTAGAATGATGGCCCAAGTCAAATCTGGTCAAGTCAACTTATTGTCATCTTCCCCGTGACCTGCGTGGGTTTTCTCCGGGATAGACAATAGACAATAGGTGCAGGAGGAGGCCATTCGGCCCTTCGAGCCAGCACCGCCATTTAATGTGATCATGGCTGATCATTCTCAATCAGTACCCCGTTCCTGCCTTCTCCCCATACCCCCTGACTCCGCTATCCTTAAGAGCTCTATCCAGCTCTCTCTTGAATGCATTCAGAGAATTGGCCCCCACTGCCTTCTGAGGCAGAGAATTCCACAGATTCACAACTCTCTGACTGAAAAGGTTTTTCCTCATCTCAGTTCTAAATGGCCTACCCCTTATTCTTAAACTGTGGCCCTTTGTTCTGGACTCCCCCAACATTGGGAACATGTTTCCTGCCTCTAACGTGTCCAACCCCTTAATAATCTTATACGTTTCGATAAGATCTCCTCTCATCCTTCTAAAAGTCCTCCCGCACTCCAAAGACGTGCAGGTTTGTAGGTCAATTGTCTTGGTATAAATGTAGATTGGCCCTCGTGTGTGTAGGATGGTGTTTGCTTGCGGGGATCGCCGGTCGGCACGGACTCGGTGGACCGAAGGGCCTGTTGCCAAGCTGTATCTCTAAACTAAACTAAACTAATCTCAACTACACTAAACCAAACTAAACTTTTAACGGTTAGCAATCGTTAATCGGGGTGGTATGGCAATAGTATTCTGGACTTTTTGTCAGAAAAGAATTTCACTGAGAATTTGCACTTCACAACTATACACTATTATTGTCTGTTTGTTTGTTTGTTGTGTGTATGTATGTGTGTGTATATATATATATATATATATATAATATATACGATCTATATACATGTGTATTTGTGAGTATGTGTATATATGCACACTGAACTTTTTTATTCTCTCTCGTTTATTATGTTGTTTACAGCGTACAATGTTTACATATTCAGTTGTGTTGCAGCAAGTAAGAATTTCATTGTTCTATCTGGGACACACGACAATAAAACACCATTGACCATTAAACCTTTGGGGTGGGAGATGCTTTACATCCTCATCGTCCTCGTCAGTTGTACAGGGCATTGGTGAGACCACACCTGGAGTATTGCGTACAGTTTTGGTCTCCTAATCTGAGGAAAGACATTCTTGCCATAGAGGGAGTACAGAGAAGGTTCACCAGATTGATTCCTGGGATGGCAGGACTTTCATATGAAGCAAGACTGGATAGACTCGGCTTGTACTCGCTGGAATTTAGAAGATTGAGGGGGGTTCTTATAGAAACTTACAAAATTCTTAAGGGGTTGGACAGGCTAGATGCAGGAAGATTGTTCCCGATGTTGGGGAAGTCCAGAACAAGGGGTCACAGTTTAAGGATAAAGGGGAAGTCTTTTAGAACAGAGAAAGTTTCTTTTCCACACAGAGATTGGTGAATCTGTGGAATTCTCTGCCACAGAAGGTAGTTGAGGCCAGTTCATTGGCTATATTTAAGAGAGAGTTAGATGTGGCCCTTGTGGCTAAAGGGATCAGGGGGTATGGAGAGAAGGCAGGTATGGGATACTGAGCTGGATGACCAGCCATGATCATATTGAATGGCGGTGCAGGCTCGAAGGGCCGAATGGCCTACTCCTGCACCTATTTTCTATGTTTCTATGTTTCTATGTTTCTATGTTTCCACCCTGGGTAGTTCTACAGAACTGGCAACATTTGCAGCAATGCGTAGTTGGCTACGGTACCCTGAAGTACCAATTGCCACTTTTGATTGTTGTAGTGGACATGAAAGAAGATGATTGAACCATTGGTGCTTTAATGAGATGAAACGATAATGATCTCATTGAAACTTATAAAACTCTTTGCCGGTAGATACAAAATGCTGGAGTAACTCAGCGGGTCAGGCAACATCTCGGGAGAGGAGGAATGGGTGACGTTTTGGGTGGACGCGAAACGTCACCCATTCCTTCTCTCCCGAGATGCTGCCTGACCCGCTGAGTTACTCCAGCATTTTGTGTCCTCCTTCGATTTAAACCTGCAGTTCTTTCCTATACAGAAGCTACAAACCTGCTCGTCTTTGGAGTGTGGGCGGAAATCTGAGCACCTGGGGAAAACTCACGCGGTATACGGGGAGAACGTACAAACTCCGTGCAGACAGCACCCGTAGTCAGGATCCAACCCGGGTCTCTGGCGCTGAAAGGCAGCAGCACTACCAGCTGCACCACCGTGCCGCTCAATTTTCTATGAGCATGTAGGGAGCACAAAATGCTAATGTGCATGGGTCAAGATGGTCAGCGTGAACTAGTGTTAATCAAAACATAGAGGGGTATCACAGATTCTCTGCTTGAAGCGGCACGGTGGCGCAGCGGTAGAGTTGCTGCCTCACAGCGCCAGAGACCCGGGTTCGATCCTGACTACGGATTATTAAGGGGTTGGACACGTTAAAGGCAGGAAACATGTTCCCAATGTTGGGGGAGTCCAGAACCAGGGGCCACGGTTTAAGAATAAGGGATAGGCCATTTAGAACGGAGATGAGGAAAAGCTTTTTCAGTCAGAGAGTTGTAAATCTGTGGAATTCTCTGCCTCAGAAGGCAGTGGAGGCCAATTCTCTGAATGCATTCAAGAGAGAGCTAGATAGAGCTCTTAAGGATAGTGGAGTCAGGGGGTATGGGGAGAAGGCAGGAACGGGGTACTGATTGAGAATGATCAGCCATGATCACATTGAATGGCGGTGCTGGCTCGAAGGGCCGAATGGCCTACTCCTGCACCGATTGTCTATTGTCTATTGTCTAGTGACAATAGACAATAGGTGCAGGAGGAAGCCATTCAGCCCTTCGAACTCGCACCGCCATTCAATATGATCATGGCTGATCATCCAAAATCAGTGCCCCATTCCTGCTTTCTCCCCATATGCCTTGATTCCGTATATATGAGGCCATTGGCTCAACTTTGGCTTCACACAAACCAACCTCCCTTCCATTGACACCGTCTACACCTCATGCTGCCTCGGCAAGGCCAGCAGCATAACCAAGGACCAGTCTCACCCCGGCCACTCCCTCTTCTCCCCTCTCCCATCGGGCAAAAGGTACAGAAGTGTGAATTCCACAGATTCACAACTCTGTGAATGTCACTAACGGAATCGAGGGATAAGGGGAGAAAGCAGAAACGGGGCACTGATTTTGGATGATCAGCCATGATCATATTGAATGGCAGTGCTGGCTCGAAGGGCCGAATGGCCTACTATTGTCTATTGTCTATTGTCTACTATGGGTGCTGTCTGTACGGAGTTTGTACGTTCTCCCATTGACCTGCGTGGGTTTTCTCCGGGTGTTCCGGTTTCCTCCCGCACTCCAAAGACGTGCGTGTTTGTAGGTTAATTGGCTTCGGTAAAATTGTAAATTGTCATTAGTGTGTGGGGCCGTGCTAATGTACGGGGATCGCTGGTCGGCGCGGATTCAGTGGGCCAAAGGGCCTGTTTCCACGCTGTATCTCTAAAGTCCAAAGAACTGGAGTCGTGAAATAAAAGCAACTTCAAACGCATTCGCTCCTGGTATGTGATTCCATGTGAGATTGACACCCTAATTGGATCTAATTGCGGTTACACATTCTCACATTTTGAACATCACCTTCTGAAAGCACAATTTTAGCATTAATTTATTCACACTGGTGCCTCTGAAAGTTGCTCCAGATGAAACGTGCCACTGTAATTGATCCTTAATATCTCACTGCTCGCATACAGTGAAACCAAAGGTGGCTCAAGACTAGGGGTGCGAACTCTCTCACTCCCAAACACGGGACAACTCTACCGCTGCTCCACCCATGTTCTATGAAGAGGGGGTGCAAAGTAAAATGAGTCAAAGCTAGTTACAGATTAAATTGAATATATCTGAATGCAAATTGGTCTCCCGAAGAACCGGAGCGGCACGGTGGCGCAGTGGTAGAGTTGCTGCCTCGCGGTGCCAGAGACCCGGGTTTGATCCTGACCACGGGTGCTGTCTGTATGGAGTTTGTACGTTCTCCCCGTGACCTGCGTGGGCTTTCTCTGGAATCTTCGCTTTCCTCCCACACTCCAAAGATGTACAGGTTTGTAGGTTAATTGGCTTGGTATAACAAAATATGTAGAATTGTCCCTAGTGTGTGCAGGATAGTGTTAATGTGCTGGGATCGCTGGTTAGTGCAGACTCGGTAGGCCGAAGGGCCTGTTTTTGCGATGTATCTCTAAACTAAAAGCACCAAATGGTTGCTGTTACAATGGATTGTGGAAGGCTGTGCCCCGTGAAAGAATTGTAAGTCTTGTGTTTCCTCAAAGCATCTTGTGAAATGTTATTCTCAAATGGAAATCTGTTAATGAAGAAGGTAACAGGAAAGCTGTTCGGTTAAAGTTCTCGTATTCTCCAAAATTCGAATATTCACGGGCTATCTTTGGTTGGACTTTTTGGACTTTATCTTGCACTAAACGTTATTCACGTTATCCCCTTTATCACGTATCTGTACAATGTGGATGGCTCGATTGTAAGCATGTATTGTCTTTCCGCTGACTGGTTAGCACGCAACAAAAGTTTTTCACTGTACCTCGGTACACGTGACTAAACTAAACGAGACGAGACTAACCGAGACTAGAGTAGTCTAAACTAATCATGACTAAACTAAACTAAATTAGACTAGACCGGATTAGACTAGACTGGACTAGACTAAATTAATCTTAACTAAACTAGACTAGACTAGATTAGACAAGACTAAACTAATCTTAACTAGACTAAACTAAACTAGACTAGACTAGACTAAATTAATCTTAACTAAACTAGACTAGACGAGACTAGACTAGACTAAACTAATCTTAACTACACTAAACTAAAATAGACTAGATTAGACTAAACTAATCTTAACTAAACTAAACGGCACGGTGGCGTAGCGGTAGAGTTGCTGCCTTACAGCGAATGCAGCGCCGGAGACTCAGGTTCGATCCTGACTACGGGTGCCGTCTGTACGGAGTTTGTACGTTCTCCCCGTGATCTGCGTGGGTTTTCTCCGAGATCTTCGGTTTCCTCCCACACTCCAAAGGTACAGGTATGTAGGTTAATTGGCTGGGTAAATGTAAAAAATATTGTCCCTAGTGTGTGTAGGATAGTGTTAGTGTGCGGGGATCGCTGGACGGCACGGACTTGGTGGGCCGAAAAGGCCTGTTTCCGGCTGTATATATATGATATGATATGATATGATATGATAAAGATGTATTGTCAGGGATGAATTGAAAGTGTTGATGACTTATTGGAGACAGATCTGTGTGATTTGAATGAGTTTTTGTGCCAAACTATTTTTTTTCTGGAGACGTGTCAAAAATGTGAAACTTTGGCTGTCTGATTCATGAACCTGGGTTGTATTTATGACCAGCCCATTGTTTTCCATGCGTTACTCAAGTTGTGTTTGAAGGGCATCTTGAACCATTTTAGGGCGTTTATAACACAGCGGTTGCCTCTGCATTGAGAAGAGCTGCCGGAATGTAAACTCGAGTCATTCCAAACGCCTCTTCCAGGGGATTGAAACTTGCACTTCCGTTAAGGAGTTCAGATCCCTGATTTCGATGTGGCCTCCCTCTGCATTGGTGAGAGCCCAAATTGGAGGAACAGCACCTCATATTTCACTTGGGCAGCTTACACCCCAGCGGTATGAATATTGATTTCAACTTCAAATACCCTTGCATCCCCTCTCCCTCCCCTACACGAGTCATTGTTGTCCTGGTGAGTTTCATTGTCTGCAACTTGTTTTCACCTTGCCCACAGCTACCAATGGCCTGTTTCTTTATCATCGTTACTTTTTTGCATATCTTTGATCTGTGTTATATCTCTCTATATCACCGTCTGTATCTCTCGTTTCCCTCTCCCCGACTCTCAGTCTGAAGAAGGGTCTCGACCCGAAACGTCACCCATTCCTTTTCTCCAGATATGCTGCTTGACCCGCTGAGTTACTCCAGCATTTTGTGATACCTTCGATTTGTACCAGCATCTGCAGTTATTTTCCTACACCAGCATTTTGTGTCTGTCTTTGGGACTAGCCCAATATCACCAACTGGAGAGTGGTCCTGACCTCCCGTCTGTCTCATTGGAGACCCTTGGACTATCTTTAATCGGACTTTACCGGACTTTATCTTGCACTAAACGTTATTCCCCTTGTACACTGTGGACGGCTGGATTGTAATCATGTATAGTCTTTTCGCTGACTGGATCTCTATATCAGCGATCTGCTACGCACGACCTCGCGCCAGTATGGATAGGCAGATGACTTGGCCCTACTGCACTCGGACAAGACCTGGTCAAATGTGGAGCATGTGCTCTCGGTGGATATGGAACTGAACATTAAACATTTGATCTTGCATTTAAACATTACATCCTTTATCCCTTATCTGGACACTGTGGACTGCTTGATTGCAATCATGTATAGTCTTTCCAAGGTATATGTGACAATAATAAAAACGAGATAAACACGAAACACTTTATCTTGCACTAAATGTTATTCCCTTTATCCTTTATCTGCACACTGCGGACAGCTCAATTATAATCATGCTGACTGGTTAGCACGCAACAAAAAAGCTTTTCATTGTACACGTGATAACAAGACCAAACGAAATTTAAAAAGCGAAACCCATCTCAAATTGACTCGCCTATAACTTGGCTTCTTGCCAAAATAACAAAAAGAAGAAAGGCAGATCACGTTGGACAATGAAAGCCAGCCACCTAGAGAGTTGTGAATCTGTGAAATTCTCTGCCACAGAGGGCAGTGGAGGCCAATTCACTGGATGAATTTAAAAGAGAGTTAGATAGAGCTCTAGGGGCTAGTGGAATCAAGGGATATGGGGAGAAGGCAGGCACGGGTTACTGATTGTAGATGATCAGCCATGATCACAATGAATGGCGGTGCCGGCTCAAAGGGCCAAATGGCCTCCTGCACCTATTTTCTATATCTATATCTATATCACAGCTAATATTTAATTATAAAGAAGGAAAAGTGGCACATTTTCACGTCCTTAAACCAGGAAATGAAGTAAAATTAAATACAGCAGCAATCAACTTGGGGCATCTTGGTCAGCATGGACCAGTCGGGCTGAAGGGCCTGGGCCTGTGTCTGTGCTGTACGGCTCGATGACTCTCTGACAATTAACTTTGCAGTCGCAACGAAGATATCATGAATAGAGTTCAACATTTGAATTCACAACCTGACTGTTTAGTTTAGTTTGGTTTAGTTTAGTTTAGTTTAGTTTAGTTTAGTTTAGTTTAGTTTAGTTTAGTTTAGTTTAGTTTAGTTTAGTTTAGTTTAGTTTAGTTTAGTTTAGTTTAGTTTAGTTTAGAGATGCAGCACGTAAACAGGCCCTTCGGCCCACCGAGTCCGGTCCGACCAGTGATCCCCGCCCACTAACACTATCCTACACACACTAGGGCCAATTTACAATTGCAGATGCTCCCTGACTTACGATATGTCGACTTCGCGATGGTGCCAGTGACATCGACCCGTAGTGAGCCGCCGCTCGCTTCCGGCCACGTGATCGGGCGTAGTTACTGTATTTATCGACTTGCGATATTTTCGCTTTCCGATGGGTTTCTCGGAACGTAACACGGTCGTAAGGTGAGGAGCAACTTATGGATACCAAGCCAATCTGGCCTGCAAATGGGATCGCCAACTGTCCCGTATTAGCCGGGACAGGGGCAGGGTGTGGTGGAGAGAGACGCCCCTCCAAATAAGGGATATGTATGTAAATGTATGTAAATGTCTAAGTAAATGCCTGTATTGAATATGTAACCTCCGGAAATGTCGGATGGGTTTGTTTAAAAAAGATGTTTTGTAAATGATATTTATTACTTGAATAAAGTATTTTTTGATTAAAAAAAAAAAAAAAAATCTTGAGCCTCACTACCAGCGCACGCTGCCCTCGGGACGGCTGCTACGGAGAGGAGACGGTGGCCCACCTCTTCACAGAGTGTGGATTTGCCAAGAGAGTCTGGAGAGGTTTGCAGGGGTCCCTGTCACGATTTATTCCGAGCAGCTCCGTCACAGAGGACTCTGTGATCTACGGACTGTTCCCAGGGACAGCAGCATTCAGAGACTGACATCGAGTGCCGCTGGAAGGTCATCAACTCGGTGAAAGACGCTCTCTGGTCTGCCCGAGCTTTGTTTACCTCCCAGCGGAGCGAGCTGTCCGTCGGGGAATGTTGCTGACTGGGCCCGCTGCAGACTGCAGGAGTATGTGCTGAGGGACACACTGAAGCTCGGTGCAGCCAACGTCAAGGCCCTGTGGGGGAGGACCACAGTCTAGGGTCCTTCCGCTGCTGGACATGGGGGGCAGGTTGTGGTGGAGAGAGACGCCCCTCCACATAAGGGAGTCTGTGTAAATTTGGAAATGAATATCTGCATTGAATGTGTGACCTCCGGGAATGTCGGATGGGGTTGTTGAAAAGAAAATGTTTTTGTAAATGTTTATTACTGGAATAAAGTATTTTTTGATATAAAAAATCTTGGGCTAAATTAGTTTGTCCCGTACGGGACCGCCCTTGTCCCGTATTAGTAGGGTCGCCAACTTCCTCACTCCCAAATACGGGACAATGGGCCACGTCACCACCCCGCGCCCCACGTGACCTCACCCAGCCAGCGGCCACGTGCTCCCGCTCCACCAATGGCGGCCGCCATTGGTGGAGTGGGAGCACGTGGCCGCTGGCTGGGTGAGGTCATGTGGGCGTGCGGGAGCGGTGACGTCACTGTAGATTGGTTATTTCCTACTAACCAATTGTAGCGCTTGTTAGTAGTTGCTCTGCCTAATATGCGATATATATTACCAAGAGCTTGCTTACGTAGGGCAGTTGGAGGAGCTGTTAGTCACTGTGAAGTCTTGCAGATCTATGCTGTAAGTGGACTGTAATAAAGGTGTGTTGCATTACGACGTGTGTACGACTCCACTCATTACATGGTGTCAGAAGTGGAATCGTGGAGATTCGAATTCGTACTGCACACATCGTAATGCAACACACCTTTATTACAGTGCACTTACAGCATAGATCTGCAAGACTTCACAGAGACTAACAGCTACTCCAACTGCCCTACGTAAGCAAGCTCTGTGTAATATATATCGCATATTAGGCGAAGCAACTACTAACAAGCGCTACAATTGGTCAGTAGGAAATAACCAATCTGCAGTCACCTTGTCCCGTATTTGGCGGTGAGGAAGTTGGCAACCCTACCTAGAAGAAGGGTCTCGACCCGAAACGTCACCCATTCCTTCTCTCCTGAGATGCTGCCTGACCTGCTGAGTTACTCCAGCATTTTGTGAATAAATACCTTCGATTTGTACCAGCATCTGCAGTTATTTTCTTATACAAATCTGTACGTCTTTGGAGTGTGGGAGGAAACCGGAGCGCCCGGAGAAAACCCTCGCGGGCTCACGGGGAGAGCGTACAAACTCCGTACAGACAGCACTGACAGTCCGTCAATTAGAAGCTAGGACTGGGTTCTAATCCAGCCTCTGCATCGTGACAGGAATAAACCTAAACCTAAACCTTTGAAAAATAAAGTACTTGAGTTGGATGTCACACTTTGGATAAACGATTCTGCAGATTTGACCTTTTGCCACAGATTGTACTTTGTGAATATTATGTGGTCCTGAAATGAGCCGGGAATCCCTTCTGGAATTATGGCAAAAGGTTCTTTCTCAGAAAAGGAGTTTCGAATGTCTAAGACAGATGCGAAAGGCAGGAAGTGCAGACAACGGCAATATTTTCAAAAGTGGCCTCAGCACAAATGATCCTTTTGAAAGGCCAATGTAAATATAAGAAGCAGAACTCTCCCCTTTGGTCCTGGTTCCAAATATGCATCGAGGCGTTGGCTGCTGGATTTCAACTGCGTACAATGTTAGAGTCCTTGGTATTCAGGGGAAGGAAGGATGAATTTTGCAGCTGAGGTGGCGCAGCGGTAGAGTTGCTGCCTTGCAGTGAATGCAGCGCCGGAGACCCGGGTTCGATCCCGACTACGGGTGCTGCCTGCACAGAGTTTGTACGTTCTCCCCGTGACCTGCATGGGTTTTCTCCAGGTGCACCGGTCTCCTCCCACACTCCAAAGACATATACATTTGTAGGTTAATTGGCTTCGGTAAGATGGTGAACAGTTCCTCGGGTGTGTAGGATAGTGTTAGTGTGCGGGGATCGCTGGTCGGCGCGGACCCGGTGAGCTGAAGGGCCTGTTTCTGCGCTGTATCTCTAAACCAAATTAAATATCTCTTACTTATCTGACCTCCACCGATTATAGATTAGGGGAGAGAGGAGGGGCAGTATAAAGTCTGGGTTTGATGCAGGTGAAGAGGGTTTTCATAAGTTCATGAGGTCTAGGAGCAGAATTAGGCCATTCGGCCCATCAAGCCCACTTTGCCATTCAATCATGGCTGACCAATCTCTCCCTCCCGACCCCATTCTCCAACCTTCTCCTCATAACCCCTGACACCCGTACTAATCAAGAATCTGCCAATCTCCGCTTTAAAAATATCCATTGACCTCAGCTGCAATGAATTCCACAGATTCACCACCCTCTGAGTAAATAAATTCCTCCCCATCTCCTTTCTAAAGGATCGTCCTTTTATTCTGAGGTTATGGCCTTTGGTCCTAGACTCTCCCACTAGTGGAAATGTCTTCTCCACATCCACTCTATCCAGGCCTTTCATTTCTTGTAGCCTGATGTAGCAGTTGCAGATGCAGAGACAAAGTCTAATGTCTGCAGTGCGATGGGGTGGAGAATTGAGCCACATCACAGCTTGTGGAAGGGATTAGGAGAGGAATAGTTCGAGTAGATGCACAGAGTCTCTTGCCCAGAGTAGGGGAATTCAGAACCAGCAGGCATAGGTTTAAGGTGAGGGGAAAAAGATTTAATAGGAATCTGAGCGGTGACTTTTTCACGCAAAGGGCCGATTGGAGGAGCTGTTGGAAAATGTACAAGAAAATAACTGTAGATGCTGGTACAAATCGAAGGTATTTATTCAAAAAACGCTGGAGTAACTCAGCGGGTCAGGCAGCATCTCAGGAGAGAAGGAATGGGTGACGTTTCGGGTCGAGAGCCTTCTTCAGACTGATGTCATGGGGAGGGACAAAGGAAGGATATAGGTGGAGACAGGAAGACAGAGGGAGATCTGGGAAGGAGGAGGGGAAGGGAGGGACAGAGGAACTATCTAAAGTTGGAGAAGTCGATGTTCATACCACTGGGCTGCAAGCTGCCCAGGCGAAATATGAGGTGCTGTTCCTCCAATTTCCGGTGGGGCTCACTATGGCACTGGAGGAGGCCCATGACAGAAAGGTCAGACTGGGAATGGGAGGGGGAGTTGAAGTGCTCGGCCACCGGGAGATCAGTTTGGCCAATGCGGACCGAGCGCAGGTGTTGAGCGAAGCGATCGCCGAGCCTGCGCTTGGTTTCGCCGATGTAAATAAGTTGACATCTAGAGCAGCGGATGCAATAGATGAGGTTGGAGGAGGTGCAGGTGCAGATGTAGTATTGCAATGTTTAAGAAACATTTAGACAGGTACATGGATAGGACAGGTCATGTTCACACACTACTCATGCAAACAACACGCTCACGCACAGATACACACATGTGTATACATCATACACAGAAGCCCACATACATGTGTGCACATGCACACAGACTGTTACAAGCAGACACACAGACATACATATACACACACACACACACACACACAAGGTATCACAAAATGCTGGAGTAACTCAGCAGGTCAGGCAGCATCTAGGAGAGAGGGAATGGGTGAAGTGTTGGGCCGAGACCCTTCTTCAGACAGGAGCCTGAAGAATGGTCTCGACCTGAAACGTCACCGATTCCCTCTCTCCTAGATGTTGCCTGACCTGCTGAGTTACTCCAGCATTTTGTGATACCTTCGATTTGTACCAGCATCTGCAGTTATTTTCCTACACACACACACACACACACACACACACACACACACACACACACACACACACACACGTGAATCCATGCATGCACATGCACAAATAGTCAAACACAGGCAGGTGGGACAAGTGTAGATGGGACATGTGGGCAGGTTTGGCTGGCGGGCCTGTTTCCACGCTGTGTCACTCTGTGACTCTATGACTGGGCTAACGTCTGAAACTCAACTCTCAGAATCATCAGGCTACAAGCTGCATCTTCATGCACATGAATATTACATCGGGTCTACAAAGGATGCTGAGGTTTCACATTTGCTGTGCTGTTTGCCAAAACGAACTGCCTTTAGTTGGATAACTTATTCAGAATTCCAAAGTGCCACATTTAGTTCCATAGTGAGTACATTAAGGCCCGTTGTCACAGCGTCCCTGTTGCAAACACCATCCTTGAAGTAACACAAAGTGATGTATTCTGCCACTGCCTCCTTGTACAGATCGTGTTATTGACTGCTGTGCTTAATGGCCTTTGAGAAAAGTCCGGGGCAGCGCACTAGGAAACTCCCCAGGGTCTGGTGTAAGCCTTGAAAGGCAGTTACTGTATCATTACTTGGCTCTCTGTCACGGAGATAGGAAGATCGCAGAGACACAACACCAGCCCAATAAAAGCTAATCTCTGTCCCTGTGCAACCTTTATCTTGTAACCTGTCAAGTTAAATATACAGTGGACCCATCTCCAGCCCGGACTGAGTTGGAACTCAATGAATGTTCATGTTGTTTTTAATCCAGTCATCACTTCTTATCTCCATTATACTTTAACAGGGTTCCGGGCTCCATGGAGAGAGCAAAGACAATATGGACTCGCCTGCAAAACACAAGGTGCTGGGGTAACCTTGCGGGCGGCACGGTGGCGCAACGGTAGAGTTGCTGCCTCAGAGACCCAGGTTCGATCCTGACCACGGGTGCTGTCTGCACGGAGTTTGTACGTTCTCCCCGTGACCTGCGTGGGTTTTCTCCGGGTGCTCCGGTTTCCTCCCACATTGCAAAGACGTGCAGGTTAATTGGCCCCTGTAAGTTGTCACTAGGGTGTAGGATAGGACTCGTGTACGGGCTGGTCGGCGCGGACTCGTGGGTTTTCTTCGGGTGCTCCGCTTTCCTCCCACGCTCCAAAGACGTGTAGGTTTTGTGGGTTAATTGGCCTGGTTGTAAAATGTAAAATTGTCCCCAGTGTGTGTGGGATAGTGTTAGTGTGTGGGGATCGCCGGGCGGCGCAGACTCGGTGGGCCGATGGGCCTGTTTGCACGCTGTATCTCTAAACTAAAACTAAAATCAAATGAAAAATACCTATCACAAATGCTCTTGATGCTAAAAACATCAATGGAAGGTGAGACAGGCTCAGAGGGAAGAGGCTACAGGAACAGCCCATGTAACCACGACCAAAGACCGGAACGCGCCCCGGTCAGCCCGACTCGCCCCACACGCCTCCCAGGGGACTGTGGTGAAGACGGGCAGCGAGGCCTGTCTGGGCCAAAGGAGCCTCAGCGGTGGCGGCGATAGGGGTCTCAGCAGCGGCGGTGGGAGCCTCGGTGGCAGCGGGTGCCTCGGCGGCGGCAGAGTGGGCCTCAATGGTAGCGTGGGGCCTCGATGGTAGCGTGGGCCTCAATGGTAGCATGGGCCTCGATGGTAGTGTGGGCCTCGATGGTAGCGTGGGCCTCAATGGTAGCATGGGCCTCGGTGGTAGTGCGGGCCTCGATGGTAGCGTGGGCCTCGATGGTAGTGTGGGCCTCGATGGTAGCGTGGGCCTCGGTGGTAGCGTGGGCCTCGGTGGTAGTGGGGCCTTAGTGGCAGTGGGACCTCATGGTCAATGAGCATGAGGGGGGAGGGGAAGACAATGGGAGAGTCGGCGTGGGGGAAGGGGGGGGGGGCACTCTAGTTTAGAATCCTCTGCCCAGGGGATAAGTCTGTGTTTTGTTCGTTCCGGTGAAGGCCCCGTGCACACAGCAGCCAGCCGACTGTCGCTTGCCTTTTTCTTTTTGTTTTCACTTTTAATTTCATGTTTTCATGTACCTTGTTGTGTGTCGTGACTGTCGGCAGACCAATCTCCCTCCGGGGATCAATAAAGTTTTATCATATCATATCGTATTGTATCGTATCGTATCGTATCGTATTGTATCGTATCATATTGTATCACATTGTATTGTATCATATCGTATCGTATGGTATCGTATCATATTGTATCGTATCGTATGGTATCGTATCATATTGTATCGTATCGTATAGTATCGTATCATATTGTATCGTATCGTATAGTATCGTATCATATTGTATCGTATCGTATCGTATAGTATCGTATCATATTGTATTGTATCATATCGTGTTGTAGTGTATCGTATCGTATTGTATCATATCGTATCATATCATATCGTGTCGTATGGTATCATATCGTATTATATTGTATCATATCGTATAGTATCATATTGTATTGTATCATATCATGTTGCAGCGTATCGTTATAGTATCGTATCGTATCGTATCGTATCGTAGTGTATCGTATAGTGTCGTGACGTACTCCACATCTCTTCCCTAACTGGAATTGACAATTAAATAAGCTCCAATTTGTGTGCCTTCAATCAGATTGATCTTTGCCGGCCTTGTCACGGTATTTACATTTAGCAGGAGAATTAATATTAATGAAATATTAAATATTAAATATTAATATTAAAAATGGGCGGCACGGTGGCGCAGCGGTAGAGTTGCTGCTTTACAGCGAATGCAGCGCCGGAGACTCAGGTTCGATCCTGACTACGGGTGCTGCACTGTAAGGAGTTTGTACGTTCTCCCCGTGACCTGCGTGGGTTTTCTCCGAGATCTTCGGTTTCCTCCCACACTCCAAAGACGTACAGGTATGTAGGTTAATTGGCTGGGTAAATGTAAAAATTGTCCCTAGTGGGTGTAGGATAGTGTTAATGTGCGGGGATCGCTGGGCGGCACGGACTTGGTGGGCCGAAAAGGCCTGTTTCCGGCTGTATATATATGATGATGATATGATATGAAATGGGAAAGAGGAAAGAGGGGAAGTGCTGAGTGTAGAGTGAATCAAAGTGTGGAACGAAACAGGGGAGGAAATGGAACTCAGTGCTGCCCTTTGGCACCAGGGCGGCCCTTTGTCTTCTTGTCTTCCCTTCATCTTCTTTGGTCTCCATATTGGTTTAGTTTAGTTTAGTTTAGTTTTAGAGATACAGCGTGGAAACAGGCCCCTCGGCCCACACTGAGTCCGCGCCGACCAGCGATCCTCGCACATTAACTCTACCCTATATATATAACTTTTAACGTGGAAGATGAGGTAAGGGAAGAGAGGGATCTCATGGTACACAAATCAGTCACTAAAAGCTGGAGCTATACAATGATGAGCCATAACATTATGACCACTAACAGGCGAAGTGAATAACATTGATTATCTTGTTACAATGGCACCTGTCAAGGGGTGGGATATATTAGGCAGCAAGTGAACAGTCAGTTCTTGAAGTTGATGTGTTGGAT
Source organism: Rhinoraja longicauda (assembly GCF_053455715.1). Lineage (NCBI taxonomy): Eukaryota > Metazoa > Chordata > Chondrichthyes > Rajiformes > Arhynchobatidae > Rhinoraja > Rhinoraja longicauda. The sequence goes on along the minus strand of NC_135979.1, from coordinate 3,469,151 downwards.
GCAGGAGAAATGGGCAGGAGTAAAGACCTGAGCGACTTTGACAAGGGCCAAATTGTTATGGCCAGATGACCGGATCAGAGCATCTCTGAAACGGCAAGGTTTGTGGGGTGCTCCCGGTCAGCAGTGGTGAGTACCTACCGACAGTGGTCCGAGGAGGGACAAACCACAAACCGGCGACAGGCAGGGTGTTGGGCGCCCAAGGCTCATCGATGCGCGAGGGCAACAAAGGCTATCCCGTCTGGTCCGAACCGACAGAAGGTCGACTGTGGCACAAGTCACAGAAAATGTTAACGGTGGTCACGGGAGGAATGTGTCACAATACACAGTGCATCGCACCCTGCTGCGTATGGGGCTGCACACGGAGGACCAACAGCATATTAGGCAGGTGGGCATAATGTTTTTGGCTCATCAGGTCATAATGTTTTGGCTGATCGGTGTATATATAAAGTTCCACGCTACCCTGCCTGTTCTTTCCATCAAAATTCACAGCACTAATCTTTCACACAATGGGTGGTGGGTGTATGGAACGAGTTGCCAGAGGAGGTAGTTGAAGCAGGAACTATCCCATTGTTTAGGAAACAGTTAGACAGGTACATGGATAGGACAATATAGTATAAGAAAATAACTGCAGATGCTGGTACAAATCGATTTATTCACAAAATGCGGGAGTAACTCAGCAGGTCAGGCAGCACCTCGGGAGACTCGAGACCCGAAACGTCACCCATTCCTTCTCTCCCGAGATGCTGCCTGACCTGCTGAGTTACTCCAGCATTTTGTGAATACATGGATAGGACAAGTTTGGAGGGATATGGGCCGAACGCGGGCAGGTGGGACTAGTGTAGCTGGGACATGTTGGCCGGTGTGGGCAAGTTGGGCCGAAGGGCCTGTTTCCCCGCTATGACTCTCTGTGACTCTAATCTCTGCTGAGCCTTATCTGCCCTGGACCTTCGCCGTTTCTGCAAGTGTGTTGACGTCCTCTGGTAATTGGTTTGGTGGCCGTTTGCCTGGTGAGGAGGTCAGGGAGTTGCTGAATAATACAACAGTTTGATTAAGGGAAAACCATCAAGGAAAATTAAGAACTAACAGCTTTATGGAATGGTGAAATTATGGTAAAACATTAAGCCTCGTTGGTGATGACATTAAGAACAACATATTTATTTTGCAAAGGACAAATAGGTGCAATTAGCCAACTTTCCAGTTGCAACATATACGGGCTTCGATAAATTGCCTGCAGCAGAAACACAAATAATCTGCGACCGTTAAAACCCCTTAACCAAGATCAAAGCTATTGGTCATAAAAGAAGAAACGCACTGTCACAAAGACTCAGTGGGGAGGATGGTGGATGAATGGTGCAGTTGAAGGAAGATAACTACATCTTAATAACATAATGCCGACTGCGAAACTTAGGGGGATATTTTCCCCTTTCCGTTAAGCTTGCTTCAGCGCTGTATCTCCAAACTAATCTAAACAAATGGCGCAGCGGTAGAGTTGCTGCCTTACAGCGAATGCAGCGCCAGAGACCCGAGTTCAATAGCCAATAGACAATAGGTGCAGGAGGAGGCCATTCGGCCCTTCGAGCCAGCATCGCCATTCAATGTGATTATGGCTGATCATTCTCAATCAGTACCCCGTTCCTGCCTTCTCTCCATACCCCATGACTCCGCTATCCTTAAGAGCTCTATCTAGCTCTCTCTTGAATGCATTCAGAGAATTGGCCTCCACTGCCTTCTGAGGCAGAGAATTCCACAGATTCACAACTCTCTGACTGAAAAAGTATTTCCTCATCTCAGTTCTAAATGGCCTACCCCTTATTCTTAAACTGTGGCCCCTTGTTCTGGACTCCCCCAACATTGGGAACATGTTTCCTGCCTCTAACGTGTCCAACCCCTTAATAATCTTATATGTTTCGATAAGATCTCCTCTCATCCTTCTAAATTCGATCCTGACCACGGGTACTGTCTGTCCTGAGTTTGTACGTTCTCCCCGTGATCTGCGTGGGTTTTTTACTCAGAGATCTTCGGTTTCCTCCCACACTCCAAAGACGTATGGGTTTGTAGGTTAATTGGCTGGGCAAATGTAAAAATTGTCCCCAGTGGGTGTAGCATAGTGTTAATGTGTGGGGATCGCTGGTCGGCGCGGACCCGGTGGGCCGAAGGGCCTGTATAACTAAACTAAACTAAATGGGTGCAAAAAAACGAACAAAACTGAATATTTTAAATCATGTGAAGGAGAGAAAGTTTGAAGAAGGGTTTCGGCCCACTGAGTTACTCCAGCATTTTGTGTCTACCATTGTTCTTGGAATGTCTCTTGCTAAGTTATGGATGCTAAATAAATGTTAGTGTTTGTTGATGAATAACAGTCACTTTTACACAGATTTCTCTCGCAAATTTTGTTCAAATACACGATTTAAAATATTCTGTTTTGCTCGATCATTTGCACCAATATGTTTAGTTCAGCTTAGAGACACAGCATGGAGTCAGGCCCTTCGGCCCACCGAGTCCGTGCCGACCAGCCACTAACACCATCCTACACACTAAGGACAATTTATAATCTTTACCAAAGACAATTAACCTACCAGCCTGTGCGTCTTTGGAGTGTGGGAGGAAACCGAAGATCTCGGAGAAAACCCACGCAGGTCACGGGGAGAACGTACAAACTCCGTACAGACAGCGCCCGTAGTCGGGATGGAACCGGGGTCTCCGGCGCTGTGAGGCAGCAACTCTACCGCTGCGCCACCGTGCCGCCCTACTTACTTGCGAGATGAACTCTACGAGCGTTAAGATGCTAATATTAAAATGAATGCCTTCCCTGGAGAGTTTTGTGTATTTATGTGAATATTCTGGCAGCCGACCACTTAGAGTAGTAGTTTTAATTATTAATTTTATGAATGACAGCACTTGTTGTAATTCCTGCTTTGACAGCACTACAGGGCTAACTTTAAAAGTCGTAAATGCTTAAAATGCAATATTGGTCTTGTAATAGTGAAATCAAATTGAATGTGGTGGAGTGATAGAGAGTCATTGAGTCGTACAGCATGCACAGTAAACAAGCACAGCTCCTCAATGCTGACCAACATGCCCCATCTAAGCTAGATGCCTGGTTTTTCAATTACTCCATTCTCTGAATGCTGGAGTAACTCAACGGGTCAGGCAGCATCTCTGGAGAGATGTTTCGTGTCGAGACCCTTCTTCAGACTGTGCTATTTGGAGTCAAAGAGTGATAGAGTGTAATAATAGGCCCTTTGGCCCAACTTGCCCACACCGGCTAACATGACCCAGCTACACTAGTCCCACTTGCCTGCATTTGACCCATATCCCTCTAAATCATTCCTATCCTTACACCTGTCCAAATGTCTTTTAAATGTTGCAAGAGTATCTGCCTCAACTACCTCCTCTGGCTGCTCATTCCTTAGAACCGCCACCTTCTGTGTGACAAAGTTCCTATTAAATCTTTCCCCTGTCCCCTGGAATTCTCTGCCTCAGAAGGCAGTGGAGGCCAATTCTCTGAATGCATTCAAGAGAGAGCTAGATAGAGCTCTTAAGGATAGCGGAGTCAGGGGGTTATGGGGAGAAGGCAGGAACGGGGTACTGATTGAGAATGATCAGCCATGATCACATTGAATGGCAGTGCTGGCTCGAAGGGCCGAATGGCCTCCTCCTGCACCTATTGTCTATTGTCTATAATCCTATGTCCTCGGGTTCTTGATTCCCCTGCTCTGGGTAAATGGCTGTGCATCTACTTCATCTATTCCCCTCGTGATTTTAGTCTGCTTCTATAAGATCACGCCTCATCCTCCTGTGCTCCAAGGAATAAGGTCCTAGCCTGCCCTACCTCACCCTATAGCTCAGGCCCTCGAGTCCTGGCAACATCTCTGCAATGTTACATGTACAGATATTTCTCGAATACGATGTATTCCAGAGAGAGTCAGATAAGCTCACAGGCCCTGCCCTGGGTGTGGGCCGACATCGGGAGCTCCGGCAGTGGCAGCGTCTTCTCCCGCCCCGGATCACGGGGCTTCGGTCGGCCCGCCGCGGCCCTTTCAACGTCCGGCGCGGCCTGGAACGTGTCAACTTCAACGGCCTGACCGCGGGAGAAGACGGCAGGGGAAGAAAAAAGACATTCTGGCCTTCCATCACAGTGAGGAGGGGACTGGAGGAGACTCACTGTGATGGAGGTTTCTTTATTTTGTTTTGTGTTGGTTGTGATTGTGTGTGAAATTGTTTCTTTTTATTGCTCTATTGCTGGACTGTGGGTGATCTTGCATTTCACTGCACATCTTGTATGTGTATGTGACAAATAAACTTGACTTAACTTGATAACTCTTAGGGCTAATGGAATCAAGGGATACGGGGAGAAAGCAGGAACGGGGTACTGATTGTGGATGATCAGCCGTAATCATATTGAATGCAGATGTTGGCTCCTGTTTTCTCTGCTTCTATGTTTCTATTACTGTTCAGATCTACCATGCCAGAAAGCATTGAGACAGCACAATGCTCATTAATTCGTCTCGTCTTTGGCTCTACCACTACTTTGTAAGTCTCAAGAAACAATTGAAACCTCTGGAACGTTGAACACTGGTGAGACTGTGTAGATGCTGGCTTACTCAACCACCTCCTCTGGCAGTTAGTTCCACCACCCCCCAGAGTGACAAAGATGCCCCTCAGGTTCTTGTTCAATCTTTCCCCTCTCGCCTTAAATGGGAGGCTTCTGCATTGCTGGCACTTTGTGATTTTTTTGACAGAACACGTGATACCACATCCCATCTTTGTCCCGCCTCCTCCCCTGACACCCAGTCTGAAGAACAGCCTCGACCCGAAATGTCACCCATTCCTCTCCCGAGATGCTGCCTGACCCGCTGAGTTACTCTAGCGTTGTGTGTCTAACGTGATACCACACTATGCACTGTGACTTCTGTAAACACGCCAATTGTGTGGGACACGCACGCACACACACACACACATACTCATGTGCACGCACGCACGCACGCGCACACACACGACAGGCACGCACATTCACACAAGCATACGCACAAACTCCCACACGCAAGCATATACACACACAGACACAAACACACATACGTGCTGGAGTAACTCAGCGGGTCAGGCAGCATCTCTGGAGAACATGGATAGGCGACGTTTCACAGAGTGCTGGAGTTACTCAGCGGGTCAGGCAGCATCTTTGGAGAACATGGATAGGTGACGTTGCAGATTTTAATGTTAATTTTACATTTTGTAATCTAGAAATCTCTGGTTTACGTGAACAAATCAAGTTTAAATCTTCACATGTTTCACGGCCAGTCAAAAAATAAAACAGACGGCTGTGGACGCCAAGTCAATGGAAACTTTTAAGGTGGAGATTGACAGAGTTTTGATTAGTGCGGGTGTCAGGGGTTTTGGGAGAAGGCAAGAGAATGGAATTGAGAGTGAACGATAGGGCGGCACGGTGGCGCAGCGGTAGAGTTGCTGCCTTACAGCGCCAGACCCGGGTTCGATCCTGACTGCAGGTGCTGTCTGTACGGAGTTTGTACGTTCTCCCCGTGACTGCGTGGGTTTTCTCCGAGATCTCTTCGGTTTCCTCCCACACTCCAAAGATGTGCAGGTTTATAGGTTAATTGACTTGGTATAAGTGTAAGTTACCCCTAGTCAAGTCAAGTCAAGTCAAGTCAATTTTATTTGTATAGCACATTTAAAAACAACCCACGTTGACCAAAGTGCTGTACATCTGATTAGGTACTAAGGAAAAAAAATGAAACATACAGTAGCACGCAAACAGTTCACAGCGCCTCCTCAATGAGCCTCAAACGCTAGGGAGTAGAAATAGGTTTTGAGCCTGGACTAAAAGGAGTGGATGGAGGGGGCAGTTCTGATGGGGAGAGGGATGCTGTTCCACAGTCTAGGAGCTGCAACCGCAAAAGCGCGGTCACCCCTGAGCTTAAGCCTAGACCGCGGGATAGTGAGTAGCCCCAAGTCGGCCGACCTGAGGGACCTGGAGTTAGAGAGGGGGGTTAGAAGATTTTTGATGTAGGGGGGGGAATGTCCATTTAGGGCTTTATACGTGAATAGGAGGAGCTTGAAGTTGATTCTGTACCGTACAGGGAGCCAGTGGAGAGAGGCCAGAATCGGGGTGATGTGGTCCCTTTTACGGGTACCCGTCAGGAGTCTCGCTGCGGCGTTTTGGACCAGTTGCAGGCGGGACAGGGAAGATTGGCTGATCCCAGTGTATAGGGAGTTGCAGTAGTCTAGGCGGGAGGAAACGAAAACGTGAATGATTTTTTCTGTGTCGTCGAATTGGAGGAAAGGTTTGATTTTAGCTATGGTTCGAAGTTGGAAGAAGCTGGCTTTTACCACAGCGTTGACTTGCTTATCAAATTTTAATGCAGAGTCAAATATCATGCCGAGGTTTTTGACATGCGGTTTGAATAGGCAGGATAGACTTCCAAGACTGCCTGTTATCGATTTGATGGAGTCGGGGGGGGCGAATAGGATGATCTCAGACTTGCTCTCATTTAATTGGAGGAAGTTCTGTGCCATCCAACATTTTATGTCCTCAAGGCAGTGTAAGAGGCTGTTTAAATTTGACTGGTTGTTGGGTTTCAGGGGGAGGTAAAGCTGAGTGTCATCGGCATAGCAGTGGAAAGAAATGCCGTGCCTTTGAATGATTTGGCCAAGGGGGAGCATGTATAGAGAGAAGAGAATGGGGCCTAGGATGGAGCCTTGTGGAACTCCGCAGGAGAGGCTAGCTGGAGCAGAGGAATAACTGCCTATGTTGATGGCGAAACTCCTATCTTTGATGTACGAAGCGAACCAGCTCAGGGCAGTGCCATCAATGCCAACCGCGTACCGGAGACGGTCAATAAGGATGGTGTGGTCCACTGTATCGAACGCTGCGCTGAGGTCGAGAAGGAGCAGGATTGCACAGTCGCCGGTGTCGATGGCGAGAAGCAGGTCGTTGTGTACCTTCAACAAGGCAGACTCTGTGCTGTGGTGGGCTCTGAAACCTGACTGGAAACTTTCCAGGATGGTGTATTGGTGCAGGTAGGGCACTAATTGGTTTAGAATAGTGTGTGTAGGATAGTGTTAGTGCGTGGGGATCACTGGTTGGCGCGGGCTCGGTGGGCCGAAGAGCCTGTTTCCGCGCTGTATCTCTAAACTAAACTAAACTAAACTCAAATCAGCCATGATTGAATGGCGGAGTAGATTTGATGGGCCGAATGGCCTAATTCTGCTCCTAGAATTTATGAACTTGTGAAAACATCCTCCTACATAACAAATGGGCCACAAATGCTGTGCTGACATTGTGTGCAATCAATGCTGATTATCTATCTTGACCCGAGGTGACCAATCCTGTTTTAACTGTGTGATATTGTAAGGGTTTATTTCCATGCAGGAAAGAGTAAAAAGAGCTACGTTATCATCTAGAAACTAAGGAAATGATTAACTAATTGAAATGGAAGCCTTGCTGCTGTCTTTTAGCCTGTGAGTCCACAGAAGGCTGTGGAGGCCAAGTCAGTGGATATTTGTAAGGCAGAGACAGATTTTGATTAGTGTGGGTGTGGGGGGGGGGGGGGGGGGGGGAGCCACAGTTTAAGAATAAGGGGTAGGCCATTTAGAACTGAGATGAGGAAAAACTTTTTCAGGCAGAGATTTGTGAATCTGTGGAATTCTCTGCCTCAGAAGGCAGTGGAGGCCAGTTCTCTGAATGCATTCAAGAGAGAGCTGGATAGAGCTCTTAAGGATAGCGGAGTCAGGGGGTAGGGGGAGAAGGCAGGAACGGGGTACTGATTGAGAATGATCAGCCATGATCACATTGAATGGTGGTGCTGGCTCGAAGGGCCGAATGGCCTCCTCCTGCACCTATTGTCTATTGTCTATTGTTACGGGGAGAATAGTCAATAGTCAATAGTCAATTTATTTGTCACATACACATAAATGTGCAGTGAAATGAAAGATTACCCACAGTCCAACAATAAGACCAATAAAAATAAGCAATAACACACACAATCACAAACCAACACCAAACAAAAAGTAACATCCATCACAGTGAGTCTCCTCCAGTCACCTCCTCACTGTGATGGAAGGCCAGAATGTCTTTTCTCTTCCCCTGCCGTCTTCTCCCGCGGTCAGGCTGTTGAAGTTGCCACGTCGGGGCGGTCGGGGCGGTCGGGGCGGTCGGGGCGGTCGGGGCTCCCGACATTGAAGCCCCCGCCGGGCGGAGAAAATCCCGCGGCCTGTTGCAGGCCGCGCCGGGCGATGAAAGGTCCGCGGTGGGCCGACCCAAGCCCCGCGATCCGGGGAGGGCGAAGACGTTGCCGCTGCCGGAGCTCCCGATGTCGACCCCCTCCTGGGGGCCTGCGGGCTTCCGACGTCCACGCGGCCCATGGCCGAAGTAGCCTCCGTAGACGAGTCGCGGCCGCTCTCGTGGCGCCACCACAGCCTCCGAAGGCAGCAGCTCCGCAGATGGTAAGTCTGGTCCGCGGGGTCTGCGAACCAGAGCCCAGGTGTTCCCAGGTAGAGGCCGCCCGCTCCAGGTGTTTGGCTGATGGTAGGCCGCAGCGGGAACGGAGACACCACCCAGAAAACAAAGGTCGCGCCTCCGTTCGGAAGAGACAATTATACAGTTCACCCCACCCTCCCACCCCACCCCATAACACACAACCACAAAACACTACATCATATCTAAACACTACAATTAAGACAAAAAACAACAAAAAACACAAAAGACAAACGGACTGCAGGCGAGCCGCGGCTGCTGGGGCAGACGCACCAGGCAGGAGAACGGGGTTGGGAGGGGAGAGATAGATCGGCCATGATTGACGTGATAGGCTGAATGGCCTAATTCTGCTCCGATCCCTTACGATGCGGCACGGTGGCGCAGCGGTAGAGTTGCTGCCTCACAGCGAATGCAGCGCCGGAGACTCAGGTTCGATCCTGTCTACGGGCGCTGTCCATACGTTCTCCCCGTGACCTGCGTGGGTTTTCTCAGAGATCTTTGGTTTCCTCCCACACTCCAAAGACGTGCAGGTATGTAGGTTAATTGGCTGGGTAAATGTAAAAATTGTCCCTAGTGTGTGTAGGATAGTGTAAATGTGCGGGGATCGCTGGGCGGCACGGACTCGGTGGGCCGAAGGGCCTGTTTCCGCGCTGTATCTCTAAATCTAAATCTAAAAAAATCTAAAACTTGTGAGTCAGAAAGGTCGTTGGTGCAAGTCCCATGGTAGTTTGTTGACGTTATAACCTCGACTGGCATGCCGGAGTTGAGCTGAATGACAATGGACAATAGACAATAGGTGCAGGAGGAGGCCATTCGGCCCTTCGAGCCAGCACCGCCATTCAATGTGATCATGGCTGATCATTCTCAATCAGTACCCCCGTTCCTGCCTTCTCCCCATACCCCCTGACTCCGCTATCCTTAAGAGCTCTATCTAGCTCTCTCTTGAATGCATTCAGAGAATTGGCCTCCACTGCCTTCTGAGGCAGAGAATTCCACAGATTCACAACTCTCTGACTGATAAAGTTTTTCCTCATTTCCGTTCTAATTGTTTTCTTGCAAGTGTACGTTTTTGTTCACACGACAATATGTGAGCCGGTCACAGGATACAATAATCTGGTGCCTTTTCATTCCAAACATATTTTGAATCACAAATCACGGGGAATCGGAGACTGCGTAGCCCGTGTTGGGCCAAGCGTTCCCCATTTCATATTTGGATCAACGTTGATAATAAATAAAAAGTCACGAGACACAATTTACGTGCCTGGCATCTGCTAAATCTGGACTAAATCTGACTCAGAGCAGAAATCAATTAGTGGCAATTAGAAGTGGTTTGAATTATTGGTTTGTTTCCAGAGCAAGGCCTCAGTGTGAACACACACACACAGCCTGCGATTTACAAAAGCAAATTTCCGTTAGCTAATTAAGAACTAACTGAGCATTGCTCTCGGCTTTTGAAGGTTGGGCAGGAAGCTGCTTAATAGCCGATTTTACTGAATTCAATGGATGTGCTGAAATGTGTACTTTACTGCCTAAATGGCCAGTCACTTAGTCGGGAGTCGACTAATTAATGGCGGGCTCTGCCTGCTAAAGGGGGGCAATTAAATCTCAAGTCAGCGGGCACAGAAAGGGGGGGTGGGCAAACTCAAGGGTGTGCACATGCATAGAAGACCCCAAGATCTTCGGTTTCCTCCCACACTCCAAAGCTGTACAGGTTTGTAGGTTAATTGGCTTGGTGTAAATGTGAAATTGTCCCTACTGTGTGTGGGATAGTGTTAATGTGCGGGGATCGCTGGTCGGCGGGGATCGCTGGTCGGCGCGGACTCGGTGGGCCGAAGGGCCTGTTTCCGCGCTGTATCTCTAAACTAAACTGAAGGAAAACTGGCCTTTCCGCAGGGAACATGTTTCATGTATTGTCTTTCCGCTGTACCTCGGTGCACGTGACAATAAACTAAACTGAACCAAAAGAATGGGTGACATCTCGGGTCTGAATCCCTCTCTGGAGACGTTTCGGGTCAGGACCCTTCTTCAGACGGAAGAAGAGTTCCCACCTGAAACATCCCCTCTCCATGTACTCCACAGATGCTGCCTGACCTGATGAGTTATTCCAGGATTTAGTGTCCTTTTGTGTCTTAAAACAACATCTGCAGTTCCTTGTGTAGGAAAGAATAGACTAAAAATACTGGAGTATTTTAAAAACCATCAGTGAAGTCCTTGGAGACACAAGGAACTGAAGATTCTGGATGACAGAAAAAGGACACAAAGTGCTGGAGTAACTGAGGTCTGAAGAAGGGTTCCGACCCGAAACGTCATCTATTCTTTGGGGTGACAGTGAGGCTTTGCCCGCTTGTAGCTGTATTTGGTGTAACAGATGAAACTTTGGGTTTAAATGCAAACCAAATCTGACATCATTGCATTCACATCACTTTTGGCCCGTAGGAGAATTTTGCTGGTCTGGAAATCTACAACTCCTCCATCTGCTGCCGCTTGGCTAGAGGACGTAATGTTTTTTCTAAAACTATAAAAGATCAAATTTACACTGAGTGGGTCTGTGAAAAAAGTTTTATTCAAAATGGGAACCTTTTCTGTCATACTTTGAGAGTCAATAGACAATAGACAATAGACAATAGGTGCAGGAGGAGGCCATTCGGCCCTTCGAGCCAGCACCGCCATTCAATGTGATCATGGCTGATCATTCTCAATCAGTACCCTGTTCCTGCCTTCTCCCCATACCCCCTGACTCCGCTATCCTTAAGAGCTCTATCCAGCTCTCTCTTGAATGCATTCAGAGAATTGGCCTCCACTGCCTTCTGAGGCAGAGAATTCCACAGATTCACAACTCTCTGACTGAAAAGGTTTTTCCTCATCTCAGTTCTAAATGGCCTACCCCTTATTCTTAAACTGTGGCCCCTTGTTCTGGACTCCCCCAACATTGGGAACATGTTTCCTGCCTCTAACGTGTCCAACCCCTTAATAATCTTATACGTTTCGATAAGATCTCCTCTCGTCCTTCTAAATCCCACTGACTGAGGGCACTTGATCGTAGTTGGGGATCTAGCTTTAATTATGTTTCACCTTTATTTATTTACTTATTTTTGTTTACACAAGCGCTGATCACCTCACAGGATGGCCGATGCATAATGAATGAGTGTATCCTGAACCATCTGATATGTTGTAGATATGTATGGGTCTGCGCCTTGGAAGAATGCAGAGGTTTTGCTGTCAAATTGTACATTTGTATTTGTGATATGATGTATTGTGAACACATCAGCTGCAAAGGGGTGTCCAGGGAGGGTGGGTGAGGGTTATTTTTGTTGTTATATATAAAAAACAAAATGGAGGGGAATGTAATGCATTACATCAATCGTATTGTATCTTTCCTTCAATAAAAATAAATGTAAAAAAAAAAAAAATACTGGAGTAACTCAGTAGAGTTACTCTGGAGTAAGGCAGTTTCTCTGGAGAAAGGGAATCGGTGAGATTAACGTCACCTATTCCTTCCCTCCAGAGATGCTAACCTGCAAGGTGCGGAGTGCAGGATATAATTATCCGCATTATAGCGCATCAGTTCCTTAGACAAGTCTGAAGAAGGGTCTCGACCTGAAACGTCACCCATTCCTTCTCTCCTGAGATGCTGCCTGACCTGCTGAGTTACTCCAGCATTTTGTGAATAAGTTCCTTAGACAATGTCCAATGTCCTCAATGGGGTAGAGGTGAATCAGACAGTGCCCTGGCTTGTGGATAGACAATAGACAATAGACAATAGGTGCAGGAGTAGGCCATTCAGCCCTTCGAGCCAGCACCGCCATTCAATGCGATCATGGCTGATCACTATCAATCAGTACCCCGTTCCTGCCTTCTCCCCATACCCCCTCACTCCGCTATCCTTAAGAGCTCTATCCAGCTCTCTCTTGAAAGCATCCAACGAACTGGCCTCCACTGCCTTCTGAGGCAGAGAATTCCACACCTTCACCACCCTCTGACTGAAAAAGTTCTTCCTCATCTCCGTTCTAAATGGCCTACCCCTTATTCTCAAACTGTGGCCCCTTGTTCTGGACTCCCCCAACATTGGGAACATGTTATCTGCCTCTAATGTGTCCAATCCCCTAATTATCTTATATGTTTCAATAAGATCCCCCCTCATCCTTCTAAATTCCAGTGTATACAAGCCCAATCGCTCCAGCCTTTCAACATACGACAGTCCCGCCATTCTGTGCAGAAGCCTCACCACAGAAGGAAAGATGCTGCCTGACCCACTGAGTTACTCACAACAGACACAGAATGCTGGAGTAACTCAGCGGCTCAGGCAGCATCTCTGGAGAAAAATAATAGGTGACGTTTCGGGTCGGCACCCTTCTTCAGACCTCAGTTACTCCAGCACTTTGTGTCTTTTTCTGTCATCCAGAATCTTCAGTTCCTTGTGTCTCCAAGGAAGCAGAGGTTGGTCGGTTAATTGTCTCTCTCTGGTGTGCAGGGAGTGAAAGTGAAAGGGGGATACCACGGGACGAGTGTGAATGGGCGATCGATGGCCAGCGTGGGCTCGGTGGGCCGAAGGGCCTGTTTCCAAGCTGTATCATTCATTCATTCAATCTGTTTAGTTCAATTTAGTTCAGAAATACAGCGCGGAAACAGGCCCTTCCGTCCCCCGTGCCCGTGCCGACCAGCGATCCCCACACACTCGTTCTATCCTGCACATACTAGGGTCAATTCACAATTTTTACTGAAGCTAATTAACCAGCAAACCCCGCACGCCTTTGGAGTGTGGGAGGAAACCGGAGCACCCGGAGAAAACCCACACAGGTCACAGGGAGAACATACAAACTCCGTACAGACAGCGCCCGTAGTCAGGATCGAACCTGGGTCTCTGGCGCTGTGAGGCAGCAACTCTACCGCTGCGCAACCGTGCCACCCCTTGGCTGCCCAATCTTAGTCGTTCCAGCACTTTGCGTCTTTTTTTTGCAAAGCAGCATCTGCAGTTCCTTGTTATTACATGAACCTAATTTCAGGCAGGAGTTGCAAATCCAAATTCTTGAGCTGGTTAACAATTAATTTTGCAGCCTCATTAATCCCCTATTATTCCCTCCGGAGAGCAAAACAAACAAACATTGACAAACTGCTGAGGTGCAACGTTGGTGTTTCAAGGACAGACGCAGAGTGCTGGAGTAACTCAGCGGGTCAGGCGGCATCTCTGGAGAGAAAGGAATAAGAGACGATTCGGGTCCTCTTCAGATTCTTCTCTGGTGCGGCACGGTGGCGCAGCGGTAGAGTTGCTGCCTCACAGCGCCAGAGACCCGGGTTCGATCCTGACTGATCATGCTGTCTGTACGGGGTTTATACGTCCCCCCGTGACCTGCGTGGGTTTTCTCCGGGTGCTTCGGTTTCCCCCCACACTCCAAAGACGTACAGGTTTGTAGGTTAATTGGCTTTGGTAAAAATTGTAAATTGTTCCTAGTGTGTGTAGGATAGTGTTAGTGTGTGGGGTGATCGCTGGTCGGCACGGACTCGGTGGGCCGAAGGGCCTGTTTCTGCGCTGTATCTCTAAACTAAACTAAAACGTCCTGATCTGAGATGACCCCCGTCCTGTTTCTCCAGGGATGGTGCCTAACCCGCTGAGTTGCTCCAGCACTTTGTGTCTGCCTCTGAGGGCAGTGGAGGCCAATTCTCTGAATGCATTCAAGAGAGGGCTAGATAGAGCTCTTAAGGATAGCGGAGTCAGGGGGTATGGGGAGAAGGCAGGAACGGGGTACTGATTGAGAATGATCAGCCATGATCACATTGAATGGCGGTGCGTACAGGCTCGAAGGGCCGAATGGCCTCCTCCTGCACCTATTGTCTATTGTCTATTGTCTCTCTTGGATGCAAACCAGCATCTGCAGATCTGCAGAAAAGACATTCTGGCCTTCCATCACAGTGAGGAGGTGACTGGAGGAGACTCACTGTGATGGATGTTTCTTTTGTTTGGTTTATGATTGTATGTGTTATTGCATATTTTTATTGCTTATTTTTAATTGGTCTTACTGTTGAACTGCGGGTCATTTTTCATTTCACTGCATGTGTGTGTGTGTGTGTGTGACAAATAAATTGACTATTGACTATTGAAATAAATGGACTATTCCTACCTAGATTGACAGTGTCCTTCCCCAGAGTGGGGGACTGTTGACTAGTGCTGGGGAGAAGGCAGGAGAATGGGGGTTGAGAGAGGGAGAGAGAGAGAGAGATAGGTCATGCATGATTGATTGATTGAATGAATGAATGAATGGTGGAGTAGAGTTGATGGGACGAATGGCCTCGTTTTTGCTCCTAGAACTGGTGAACCACACGCCCTGGAGTCTCTTGTCTCTGCTGAATTGAACAAGTGTCATCCTTTTTTTTTTTTACCACGGTCTTGCAATCAGTCCATGTGTGTGTGTGTGTGTGTGTGTGTGTTAGGGAAATGACGTTCAATGTTATCTGCAATCGCTTGGCAACTGTTCCTTGGAAGCCAACGCGCCTGGAGCCGGCTGTGGGTGAGAGAGAACAACACACGAGCCTGAGTCTGAGTCTGCTACACTCACCCACTCTACCTGCCCGGTCTGGGCTGGGCTGGACAGGTATGTCGACCCTGGGAAAGCCAAGAGCCACTCGCCTCCCTCTGCAACTCTCCAACAACAACAACAACAAGCCTGGAGTAAGTCCAACCTGCCGTCTATTGAGCCATTTAAATCATTGAGCTTTTATTCGCCATAATTCTGCAGTGTTGAATAAAACTTAAAGTCTGCAGCTGCTTTCACCCCCCCCTCCCCCCACCCTCACCCCCTCCCACTCCTCCACCCCCTCCCCCTCCTCCCCCCCTCCCCCTTCCCCCTCCTCCTTCCCCCTCCTCCTTCCCCCTCCCCTCCCCCAGTAACCCCTCCATCTCCCCCAGTAACCCCTTCACCACCCCCTTCCCCACCCCCACCCCCTTCCCCACCCCCTCCCTCACCCCCTTCCCCTCCCTCTCTTCCCCACCCCCTTCCCCACTCCCTCCCCCACCCCCTTCCCCACTCCCTCCCCCACCCCCTTCCCCACTCCCTCCCCCACCCCCTTCCCCACCCCCTTCCCCACCCCCTCCCTCACCCCCGTCCCCACCCCCTTCCCCTCACCCCCTTCCCCACCCCCTCCCCCACCCCCTTCCCCACTCCCTCCCCCACCCCCTTCCCCACCCCCTCCCTCACCCCCGTCCCCACCCTCTCTTCCCCACCCCCTTCCCCTCACCCCCTTCCCCTCCCTCTCTTCCCCACCCCCTTCCCCACTCCCTCCCCACCCCCTTCCCCACCCCCTTCCCCACCCCCGTCCCCACCCTCTCTTCCCCACTCCCTCCCCACCCCCTTCCCCACCCCCTTCCCCACCCCCGTCCCCACCCTCTCTTCCCCACCCCCTCCCCCACCCCCTTCCCCACCCCCTTCCCCACCCCCGTCCCCACCCTCTCTTCCCCACCCCCGTCCCCACCCTCTCTTCCCCACCCCCTTCCCCACTTCCTCCCCCATCCCCTTCCCCACTCCCTCCCCCACCCCCTTCCCCACCCCCTTCCCCACCCCCTCCCTCACCCCCGTCCCCACCCCCTTCCCCTCACCCCCTTCCCCTCCCTCTCTTCCCCACCCCCTTCCCCTCCCTCTCTTCCCCACCCACTTCCCCACTCCCTCCCCACCCCCTTCCCCACCTCCTCCCTCACCCCCTTCCCCACCCTTTCCCCTCCCTCACCCCCTTCCCCACCCCCTTCCCCACCCCTCCCCCTTCCCCTTCCCCACCCCTCCCCACCCCCTTCCCCACCCCCTTCCCCTCACCCCCTTCCCCACCCCCTCCCCCTCACCCCCTTCCCCTCCCTCTCTTCCCCACCCCCTTCCCCACTCCCTCCCCCACCCCCTTCCCCACCTCCTCCCTCACCCCCTTCCCCACCCTTTCCCCTCCCTCACCCCCTTCCCCACCCCCTTCCCCACCCCTCCCCCTTCCCCCTTCCCCACCCCCTTCCCCACCCCCTCCCCACCCCCTCCCCACCCCCCTCCCTCACCCCCTTCCCCACCCCCTCCCCCACCCCCTCCCCCAGTAACCCCGCCATCTCCCCCAGTAACCCCTCCATCTCCCCCAGTAACCCCTCCATCTCCCCCAGTAACCCCTTCCCCACCCCCTCCCCCACCCCCTCCCCCAGTAACCCCTCCATCTCCCCCAGTAACCCCTCCATCTCCCCCAGTAACCCCTTCCCCACCCCCTCCCCCACCCCCTCCCCCAGTAACCCCGCCATCTCCCCCAGTAACCCCTCCATCTCCCCCAGTAACCCTCAGTTTTAAATGGCCTCTCCTTTATTCTAAGACTGTGGCCCCTGGTTCTGACTCCCCCAACATTGGGAACATTTTTTCCTGCATCTAGCTTGCCCAGTCCTTTTATAATTTTATATGTCTCTATAAGATCCCCTCTCATCCTTCTAAACTCCAGCCTAGTCTTTTCAATCTTTCTTCATATGTCAGTCCCGCCCATCCCAGGGATCAATCTCGTGAACCTACGCTGCACTGCCTCAATTGCAAGGATGTCCTTCCTCAAATTAGGAGATCAAAACTGTACACAATACTCCAGATGTGGTCTTACCAGGGCCCTATACAACTGCAGAAGAACCTCTTTACTCCTATACTGAAATCCTCTCGTTATGAAGTCATACAGATTGAAGAACAGAGGTCTGGGGGGATGGGGGGGGGGTGGGGGGGGGGGGGGGGGGGGGGGATGGCAGAGAGATTTGTGTTTAATCAGTCCTTCCTCCATTCTGCCCTTGCCCATTGAAAACACCTTAACCCAAAGATTAGCGCTGTGACCTCTGGTCCTAGACTCTCCCACTAGTGGAAACATCCTTTCCACATCCACTCTATCCAGGCCGCTCACTGTTCTGTACTTTTCAATGAGATCCTCCCTCATTCTCTAAACTCCAGTGAGTACAGGCCCAGTGCCGACAAATGCTGGGGTTGTTTGGGGATTGGGCGGGTATGTAGATATTAAGTGACCTGCCGTGATCTTACTGAACGGCAAAACAGCTCAATGGATTCAGTTCGGTTTTAGTTTGCTGTCACGTACCGAGGTACAGTGAAAAGCTGAATAGCTCAGTGGGCAGCGGGTAGTGTTGCTGCCTCACAGCGCCAGAGACCCTGGTTCCTTCCCGACTGCGGGTGCCGTCTGTACGGAGTTTGCACGTCCTCCCCGTGACCTGCGTGGGTTTTCTCCGAGATCTTCAGTTTCCTCCCACACTCCAAAGACGTGCAGGTTTGTAGGTTAATTAGCTTGGTGTAAATGTAACATTGACCCTAGTGTGTATAGGGTAGTGCTAGTGTGCGGGGATTGCTGGTTGGTGTGGATTCGGTTTGGCTGAAGAGCCTGTTTCTGCGCTGTATCTCGAAACAAAGGGTTCAGTTGCCACTCCCAAAGCTGTCTCATGTCCTTGTCATTAATTTCTGAAAAAAATAGGACTCTTCCAGGGGGCGGCACAGTGGTGCAGCGGGTAGTGCTGCTGCCTCACAGCACCAGAGACCCAGATTTGATCCTGACCTCGGGTGCTTTCTGTGTGGAGTTTGCACGTCCTCCTTGTGGCCACATGGGTTTTCTCCGGGTGTTCCGGCTTCCTCGCACATCCCAAAGACATGCGGGATTCAAGTTCAAGTTCCAAACACTTTTTGTCCCCATGGGGCAATTTACAAAGGCAGGTAGACTAGTACCAAAACTATTGGGGGGGGGGGGGGAGGGGTGGGGGGGGGGAGGAGGGGTGGGGGGGGGATGGTGAGCAGAGGTGAGCAGAGGGACACGAGTGGTTGGGAGTTGAGGAGCTGAACAGCCTTGGGGACAAAGGTTGCCCTTCTCTGTGTGCTACAGCCTGGGCAGTGAAGCCGGCGTCCTGAGGGGAGCCACTCAAACGCAGAGAACAGGACGTGTGAGGGTCCTGTAAAATCCTGCCCGCTGACCTTGGCATCTGCTGGTCGCATAGGGTGGCGAGAGAGGGCTCTGGCAGGGAGTCCAATAATTGTGGAACAGACTTTGGCTGTGTTCTGAAGGCTGAAAGAGTGGAACCAGCAGGTGAAGGAGAATGTGATGACGCGCTCAATG
Source organism: Rhinoraja longicauda (assembly GCF_053455715.1). Taxonomy (NCBI): domain Eukaryota; kingdom Metazoa; phylum Chordata; class Chondrichthyes; order Rajiformes; family Arhynchobatidae; genus Rhinoraja; species Rhinoraja longicauda. Next base: position 3,450,568 of record NC_135979.1, on the reverse strand, counting down.
AAGGAGTAGTAAAACGTTATGAGAATGTCCTTGCTGACCCCAAAGAAACTGAGCCTCCTCAGGAGATACTGCCGCTGCTGGCATTTCCTGAGGATTCCCTCTGCGTTGGAGGCAAATTTGTAGGTTGAACAGCCCGTGTTAAATTTCCCTTCGTGTGTAGTCGGGAGTGGTTGGGAAAGTGGGGTAACATAGAACTAGTGTGAACGGGTGAATGCTGGTCAGCATGGACTCGATGGGCCGAATGGATAGACTCGCTTGTACTCGCTGGAATTTAGAAGATTGAGGGGGGATCTTATAGAAACGTACAAAATTCTTAAGGGGTTGGACAGGCTAGATGCAGGAAGATTGTTCCCGATGTTGGGGAAGTCCAGAACCAGAGGGGAAGTCTTTTAGGACCGAGATGAGAAAACATTTTTTCACACAGAGAGTGGTGAATCTGGAATTCTCTGCCACAGAAGGTAGTTGAGGCCAGTTCATTGGCTATATTTAAGAGGGAGTTAGATGTGGCCCTTGTGGCTAAAGGGATCAGGGGGTATGGAGAGAAGGCAGGTACAGGTTACTGAGTTGGATGATGAGCCATGATCAGAGCGGCACGGTGGCGCAGCGGTAGAGTTGCTGCCTTACAGCGAATGCAGCGCCGGAGACTCAGGTTCGATCCTGACTACGGGTGCTGTCTGTACGGAGTTTGTACGTTCTCCCCGTGACCTGCGAGAGTTTTCTCCGAGATCTTCGGTTTCCTCCCACACTCCAAAGACGTACAGGTATGTAGGTTAATTGGCTGGGCAAATGTAAAAAAATTGTCCCTTGTGGGTGTAGGATAGTGTTAATGTGCGGGGATCGCTGGGTGGTGCGGACCCGGTGGGCACAAGGGCCTGTTTCTGCGCTGTATCTCTAAATCTAAATCATATTGAATGGCGGTGCAGGCTTGAAGGGCCGAATGGCCTACTCCTGCACCTATTTTCTATGTTTCTATGTTCCTATGAGCCACTCAAACGCGGAGAACAGGACGTGTGAGGGTCCTGTAAAATCCTGCCCGCTGACCTTAGCATCTGCTGGCCGCATAGGGTGGCGAGAGAGGGCTCTGACAGGGAGTCCAATAATTGTGGAACAGACTTTGGCTGTGCTCTGCAGGCGGTTTCTGTTCTGAAGGCTGAAGGAGTGGAACCAGCAGGTGAAGGAGAATGTGATGACGCGCTCAATGAAGGAGTAGTAAAACGTTATGAGAATGTCCTTGCTGACCCCAAAGAAACTGAGCCTCCTCAGGAGATACTGCCGCTGCTGGCATTTCCTGAGGATTCCCTCTGCGTTGGAGGCAAATTTGTAGGTTGAGCAGCCCGTGTTAAATTTCCCTTCGTGTGTAGTCGGGAGTGGTTGGGAAAGTGGGGGTAACATCGAACTAGTGTGAACGGGTGAATGCTGGTCAGCATGGACTCGATGGGCCGAATGGATAGACTCGGCTTGTACTCGCTGGAATTTAGAAGATTGAGGGGGGATCTTATAGAAACTTACAACATTCTTAAGGGGTTGGACAGGCTAGATGCAGGAAGATTGTTCCCGATGTTGGGGAAGTCCAGAACAAGGGGTCACAGTTTGAGGATAAGGGGGAAGTCTTTTAGGACCGAGATGAGAACGTTTTTTTTCACACAGAGAGTGGTGAATCTGTGGAATTCTCTGCCACAGAAGGTAGTTGAGGCCAGTTCATTGGCTATATTTAAGAGGGAGTTAGATGTGGCCCTTGTGGCTAAAGGGATCAGGGGGTATGGAGAGAAGGCAGATACAGGTTACTGAGTTGGATGATCAGCCATAATCATATTGAATGGCGGTGCAGGCTCGAAGGGCCGAATGGCCTACTCCCGCACCTATTTTCTATGTTTCTATGTTTCCACGCTGATTGGATTGGTCGTATTTTATTTTTATCCCATTAACCCTAGATGTTTATAAAATACATTTGTACTAAAAAAAAATTTAAAATAAATTCATATTCATAAATTTGTTTAAAATAATTTCGAAATCTTGTTATGATAAATTGTTTGGCCATGTATTGATTAAATAGGTGACAAATATGTTTAAAGAAACAAAAATAGGTGACAAATATGTTTAAAGAAACAATTTTCGCAGTTTGGGCTCCTAAATTATATTTAACGTTATTATGGAATCACAAAGTGAAGTTAATTGCAATTTATCTTTCACAATTTCCTTTGTTCAAGATGAAGGCAAACATATTTTTGCTAAGTAGGTTTGTAATTTTGGGTGCAAATTTTCGCAGAGCACATATATTTTCAATTCTAAAAAAATATATATATATCTGATTAATCATTTTCATTAGAATCCACAGTCTGGTCTCGGGAGTCCTCCTGGCTCCTGCGACGTGAGGAATTTTGCGGTACCCTGTGTTTTCATCCAATAGAATAATTTGCCTTGCCCGCACTGAATCTCCATTTCATTTCCTAGATAATTAGAAGAGAACAAGAGTGACAGTTTCTTAATCTAAATAAAAGATTTAATCAGGGATATGCTCATATTTCTCAATGATGGCAGCTCGTGGTGGTGATATGTTGTGGACATGTATCCCTTTCCACATTGTTTAAAGTGTCTTTCCTTGCCTTGACGCATATTACACAAGACCATTTTTAATATGTAGAAAGCAATTCTTCTTGTTTTAATAAAATGCCGTGAAGACGGGAATTGAGTTTGCATCCCCATCCCCCAGAGAATCCAGTACAAAATCCTCCTCATGACCTACAAAGCCCTCCATAACCTGGCCCCATCCTACCTGACTGACCTCCTCCACAGAGACACTCCCACCTGCACCCTCCGCTCTGCTGCTGTCAACCTCCTGTCCCCCCCCATCCGGACCAAACTCAGATCCTGGGGGGACAGGGCTTTCTCCATCGCTGCTCCCACCCTCTGGAACTCACTACCCCAAACCATCAGAGACTCCCCCTCACTCTCCACATTCAAAACATCACTGAAGTCTCACCTGTTCAACACTGCCTTCAACCACTGACCGTCACCTCACCTTCTGTCTCCTTTTCTGTTCGTTTATTTATTTATTTTTATGTCTTATTTACCATGTAAAGCGTCTTTGAGTGTCTAGAAAAGCGCTATACAAATGTAATGTATTATTATTATTATTAATATTTCGTGTGGAGCCCTGGCGGTTAGTTTAACACAGCGAGGAAACAGGCACCCTTTAGCCCAGCGATCCCCGCCCACTAAGATTCACACACACACACACACACACACACACACACACACACACACACACACACACACACACACACACACACACACACACACACTCACACACACTCACACACACTCACACACACACACACACACTCACACACACTCACACACACTCACACACACTCACACACACTCACACACACACACACACACACACACACACACACACACACACACACACACACACATACAGACAGACATATACACACACATATACACACACAGACATATACACACACACACACACACATACAGACATATACACACATACACACACACACACATACAGGCATATACACACACATATACACACACAGACATATACACACACACACACACACACACACACACACACACACACACACACACACACACACACACACACACACACACACACACACACACACACACACACGCACACACACGCACACACACACAGATACACAGTCATATACACAGATATATATATACACACACACACATGACAATTTTACATTCATACCAAGCCGACAAAGCTATATGTCTTTAGAGTGTGGGAGGAAACCAAAGATCTCGGCGAAAACCCTAGCCTGTCACTGGAGAACATACAAACTCCGTACAGACAGCACCCATAGTCAGGATCAAACCCGGGTCTCTTGCCCTGTAAGGCAGCAACTCTACCACTGCACCACCATGTTTGTGATGGATCTAAGTTGCTGTCTAATCATTGCAGATCACTATTGAGGCCTTGCATTTACCATGGTTGCCCCTTCTGTGGAGTGTCTCCCACTTCAGTTTTTGCTGGATTTTGAATCTGAGAGAGTAATTGAGGTAAAAATATTTTTAGAAGAAATAGACCAAATGCGGGAGTAACTCAGCGGGGCAGGCAGCGTCTCTGGGGAGAAGGGTCTCGACCCGAAACGTCACCCGTTCCTTCTCTCCAGAGATACTGCGTGACCTGCTGAGTTACTCCAGCACTTTGTGCCTAACATCGGTATAAACCAGCATCTGCACTTCCTTCCTCCTCTCCATCGTTCTCTCCTTTGATAACTCTAGTTCTCTTAATTGTGGAAATCCTTCCTGCCCTGTCTCTGTTCAAGTCAACTTTATTTGTCACATACATATACAAAATGTGCAGTGAAATGATAGTGGCAACGCCTGCGGATTGTGCTAAACTACAAAACAGAATAGAGAAAAAATAAATGAACGCAAAAAATAAATTAATACAGTAAATTAAATGAGTCCCTGGTGATATGAGAGTTAACAGTCCTGATGGCCTGTGGGAAGAAACTCCGTCTCATCCTCTCTGTTTTCACAGCGTGACAGCGGAGGCGTTTGCCAAACCTGTTCACTCCCAAGATGGCTCCCAACCCAGAAGACCATTTGCCTTCCTTAGCCACAAAGGCAGATCTACAATCACACATTACAATCGCTCCACACTCTTAAATCTCTAGTCCGACGGCAACGTGTCTTTACCTTGCACTGAACATTATTCCCTAATCAGTATCTATGCACTATAAATGGCTCGATTGTTATCATAGTGTGTGAGGAGTGGATGAGAAAGTGGGTGAACACAGAACTAGTGTGAACAGGTGATCGATGATTGGCGTGGACTTGATGGGCCGAAGGGGCAGATTCCGTGCTGTATCTCTAAAAAGTTATTCATAGAAACATAGAATATAGGTGCAGGAGGAGGCCATTCGGCCCTTCCAGCCAGCACCGCCATTCATTGTGATCACGGCTGATCATCCACAATCAGTAACCCGTGCCTGCCTTCTCCCCATATCCCTTGATTCCACTGGCCCCTAGAGCTCTATCTAACTCTCTCTTCAATTCATCCAGTGATTTGGCCTCCACTGCCCTCTGTGGCAGACAATTCCACAAACTCACAACTCTCTGGGTGAAAAAGTTCCTTCTCACCTCAGTTTTAAATCCCCCCCCCCTTTATTCTAAGACTGTGGCCCCTGGTTCTGGACTCCCCCAACATTGGGAACATTTTTCCTGCATCTAGCTTGTCCAGTCCTTTTATAATTTTATACGTCTCTATAAGATCCCATCTCATCCTTCTGAACTCCAGTGAATACAAGCCCAGTCTTTTCAATCTTTCCGCATGTTCCCTTTATCATGAAAGGGGGGGGGGCATTTAAAACTGAGGTGAGAAGGAACCTTTTCACCCAGAGAGTTGTGAGTGTGTGGAATTCTCTGCCACAGAGGGCAGTGGAGGCCAAATCACTGGATGAATTTAAGAGAGAGTTAGATAGAGCTCTGGGGGCTAGTGGAATCACTGCGTATGACTCGATTGTAATCATGTGTTGTCTTTCCGCTAACTGGTTAGCACGCAACAAAAGCTTTTCGCTGTACCTCGGTACACGTGACAACAGACTAAGCTGAAACCTCCCCTTGGCTGAAGTGCTTTCGTTCCCAGTTGGAGCAGAATAATAGATTTTTGTCGTAAACTGTTCCTCTTGGGTTAAAGGTTGAGGAATGTTGCCGTTGGACACTTTCCAAAACTCTCCATCCTTACACCTTTAACTCAACAAATTCAAATAGATTGTATTTGCCAAGTTTTCTATTTTTGCTTTCTGACCCGATAGATTTCTATTAGTGATGTTCAACGCCTGTATCTTTCATCCATTTCATATCTTCATTCCTCAGACTGAAGATTACACCAGCCATTCTATCACGGAGGGAGGAATAACTTCATCTAAATTCCAGCCTATTTCACGCAGTTATGCACAATATAAATGATATACGGATTAGTGCTTAAAAAAAAAGATCAATACCTGTAATTCTTAAAGATAAATTATTAAGCCTCGAATGAAATCCATGGGCTGCTGATCAGAGATGATATCTTTGAGGGTGTTCCCTCTCTTTGTTGAAGAGGGGTGCAGATGTACACAAGATCGACACAGAAAGCTGGAATAACTCAGCAGGTCAGGCAGCATCTTTGGAGAAAAGGAATAGGTGACGTTTTGGGTCGAGACCCTTCTTCAGACACAAGGATTGATTGTCTCTTTGCCATCATCGGCCTGGGTAGCGTGGATGTGGAGAGGATGTTTCCACTAGTGGGAGAGTCTAGGACCAGAGGTCACGCCCTCAGAATTAACGGACGTACCTTTGGGAAGGAAATGAGGAGGAATGTCTTTAGTCAGAGCACGGTGAACGCAGAAGGCTGTGGAGGCCAAGTCAATGGATATTTTTTAAGGCAGAGATAGATAGATTCTTGATTAGTACGGGTGTCAAGGGTTATGGGGAGAAAGCAGGAGAATGGGGTCAAGAGGGAAAGATAGATCAGAACTGATTGAATGGCGGAGTAGACTTGAAAAGTCCGGGAGCAGAGCAAGGACGCCCGTTGGCTGAGCAGTAAAGTAAGTGCTAATCACAGTTGAACAGGCAGTTTAAGTGAGAAGTCAGGTAAATTGGACAATCAGGCAATTTAAATTGGTGATATAAGCAAGGCTTACAAAAGGGTGCAGCCCTGTTCAGGTGCAGCCCAGTGAGGGAAGTGCGAGTCTTTGGCTGCGAGTCTTCGGCGAGGAGGCTGAGGTGAGGAGGATACCATTGTTTTAAGCCAGAGCTGGTTATAGGCACAAGGTGATGGCGGAAAAGTTGGTGCGGTGTGTTTCCTGCAGGATGTGGGAAGACAGGGACGTCGCGGGAGCTTCTGGGAGCTACACCTGCAAGAACTGTGTCCAGGTGCAGCTCCTGAAGGGACGTGTGGTGGAGTTGGAGAGGCAGTTGGATGACCTCAGGGCCATCCGGGAATGCGAGAGTTTCCTCGACAGGACCTATTGTGAGGCTGTCACGCCAAGGGTCCAGGTCGAGCGAAGGTGGGAGACTGTTTCCGGGGGGAGTGGACGTGGACTACAGGAGACCCCAGTGGCTGTGCCTATTGCAAATAGGTATACCCTCTTGGGAACTGTCGGGGCAGAAGACGTTTCCAGTCCGAGTGGCGGACCTGTTGGCAAGGATACTCGACAGGGGAGACCGAAGTCTGGAAGAGCCGTAGTGGTCGGTGACTCCATAGTCCGAGGGACGGACAGAAGATTCTGTGGCAGCAGGAGGGACTTGAGGATGGTCTGTTGCCTCCCTGGTGCCAGGGTTCAACACATCACAGACCGGCTTCAGAAAATCCTAGCGAGGGAAGGCGATCAACCTGAAGTCGTTGTGCACGTGGGCACGAATGACGTCGGGCGGAAGAGGAAGGAGGTGCTACAGCGGGAGTTTAGAGAGTTGGGAAAAACGCTGAGAAGTAGGACGTCGAAGGTAGTTATCTCTGGACTGCTACCGGTACCTCGTGCTGGTGAGGCCAGGAACAGAGAGATAGAGGGTATGAATTTATGGCTGAGGGACTGGTGCAGAGAGCAGGGATTTAGATTTCTGGACCACTGGGATCTCTTCTGGGCTAGGGGTGACTTGTACAAAAGGGACGGGTTGCATCTTAACAGCAGGGGGACAAACATTCTGGCAGGCAGGTTTGCTAGTGTGACACCTGTGGCTTTAAACTAAGTAGTGGGGGGGAGGGGTTAACAAATTGTGAATATGAAGATGAGGTAAAGGGGAATACAGGAGATATTGCAAAAGACTCTCGGAAGAATGGGAACAGAAGTTCTAGAGCGGAAAAGAAATTAAGGGCAGGGCCAATTGTGAACGATGTGAGAGGGGAGGTAAATACAGAAGTTAAAGTGTTGTATTTAAATGCGCGTAGTATAAAAAATAAAGTGGATGAGCTTGAGGCTCAGTTAGTCATGGGCAAGTATGATGTTGTAGGGATCACTGAGACATGGCTACAAGAGGACCAGGGCTGGGAACTGAATATTCAGGGGTACACAACGTATAGAAAAGACAGACAGGTGGGCAGAGGGGGTGGGGTTGCTCTGATGGTAAGGAATGATATTCATTCCCTTGCAAGGGGTGACATAGAATCAGGAGATGTTGAATCAGTATGGATAGAAATGAGAAATTGTAAGGGTAAAAAGACCCTAATGGGAGTTATCTATAGGCCCCCAAACAGTAGCCTCGACTTAGGGTGCAAGTTAAATCAGGAGATAAAATTGGCGTGTCAAAAATGTAATGCTACGGTGGTTATGGGAGATTTCAACATGCAGGTAGACTGGGAAAATCAGGTTGGAAATGGACCCCAGGAAAGAGAGTTTGTAGAGTGCCTTCGAGATGGATTATTAGAACAGCTTGTACTGGAGCCTACCAGGGAGAAGGCAATTCTGGATTTAGTGTTGTGTAATGATCCTGATCTGATAAGGGGACTAGAGGTAAAAGAGCCATTAGGAGGCAGTGATCACAACATGATAAGTTTTACTCTGCAAATGGAAAGGCAGAAGGGAAAATCGGAAGTGTCGGTATTACAGTATAGCAAAGGGGATTACAGAGGCATGAGGCGGGAGCTGGCCAAAATTGATTGGAAGGAGGCCCTAGCAAGGAAGACGGTAGAACAGCAATGGCAGGTATTCCTGGGAATAATGCAGAGGTTGCAGGATCAATTTATTCCAAAGAGGTGGAAAGACTCTAAGGGGAGTAAGAGACACCTGTGGCTGACGAGGGAAGTCAGGGACAGCATAAAAATTAAGGAGAGGAAGTATAACATAGCAAAGAAGAGTGGGAAGACAGAGGATTGGGACTCTTTTAAAGAGCAACAAAAGTTAACTAAAAAGGCAATACGAGGAGAAAAGATGAGGTACGAGGGTAAACTAGCCAATAATATAAAGGAGGATAGCAAAAGTTTTTTTAGGTACGTGAAGAGGAAAAAAATAGTCAAGGCAAATGTGGGTCCCTTGAAGACAGAAGTAGGGGAATTTATTATGGGGAACAAAGAAATGGCAGACGAGTTAAACCGTTACTTTGGATCTGTCTTCACTGAGGAAGATACACACAATCTCCCAAATGTTCTAGGGGCTGGAGAACCTAGGGTGATGGAGGAACTGAAGGAAATCCACATTAGGCAGGAAATGGTTTTGGGTAGACTGATGGGACTGAAGGCTGATAAATCCCCAGGGCCTGATGGTCTGCATCCCAGAGTACTTAAGGAGGTGGCTCTAGAAATAGTGGAAGCATTGGAGATCATTTTTCAATGTTCTATAGATTCAGGATCAGTTCCTGTGGATTGGAGAATAGCAAATGTTATCCCACTTTTTAAGAAAGGAGGGAGAGAGAAAACGGGTAATTATAGACCAGTTAGTCTGACATCAGTGGTGGGGAAAATGCTGGAGTCAATTATAAAAGACGAAATTGCTGAGCATTTGGATAGCAGTAACGGGATCGTTCCGAGTCAGCATGGATTTACGAAGGGGAAATCATGCTTGACAAATCTACTGGAATTTTTTGAGGATGTAACTAGGAAAATTGACAAGGGAGAGTCAGTGGATGTGGTGTACCTCGACTTTCAGAAAGCCTTCGACAAGGTCCCACATAGGAGATTAGTGGGCAAAATTAGGGCACATGGTATTGGGGGTAGGGTACTGACATGGATAGAAAATTGGTTAACAGACAGAAAGCAAAGAGTGGGGATAAATGGGTCCCTTTCGGAATGGCAGGCAGTGACCAGTGGGGTACCGCAAGGTTCGGTGCTGGGACCCCAGCTATTTACGATATACATTAATGACTTAGACGAAGGGATTAAAAGTACCATTAGCAAATTTGCAGATGATACTAAGTTGGGGGGTAGTGTGAATTGTGAGGAAGATGCAATAAGGCTGCAGGGTGACCTGGACAGGTTGTGTGAGTGGGCGGATACATGGCAGATGCAGTTTAATGTAGATAAGTGTGAGGTTATTCACTTTGGAAGTAAGAATAGAAAGGCAGATTATTATCTGAATGGTGTCAAGTTAGGAGGAGGGGGAGTTCAACGAGATCTGGGTGTCCTAGTGCATCAGTCAATGAAAGGAAGCATGCAGGTTCAGCAGGCAGTGAAGAAAGCCAATGGAATGTTGGCCTTCGTAACAAGAGGAGTTGAGTATAGGAGCAAAGAGGTCCTTCTACAGTTGTACCGGGCCCTGGTGAGACCGCACCTGGAGTACTGTGTGCAGTTTTGGTCTCCAAATTTGAGGAAGGATATTCTTGCTATGGAGGGCGTGCAGCGTAGGTTCACTAGATTAATTCCCGGAATGGCGGGACTGTCGTATGTTGAAAGGCTGGAGCGATTGGGCTTGTATACACTGGAATTTAGAAGGATGAGGGGGGATCTTATTGAAACATATAAGATAATTAGGGGATTGGACACATTAGAGGCAGATAACATGTTCCCAATGTTGGGGGAGTCCAGAACAAGGGGCCACAGTTTGAGAATAAGGGGTAGGCCATTTAGAACGGAGATGAGGAAGAACTTTTTCAGTCAGAGGGTGGTGAAGGTGTGGAATTCTCTGCCTCAGAAGGCAGTGGAGGCCAGTTCGTTGGATGCTTTCAAGAGAGAGCTGGATAGAGCTCTTAAGGATAGTGGAGTGAGGGGGTATGGGGAGAAGGCAGGAACGGGGTACTGATTGAGAGTGATCAGCCATGATCGCATTGAATGGCGGTGCTGGCTCGAAGGGCTGAATGGCCTACTCCTGCACCTATTGTCTATTGTCTATTGTCTATTGAATGGCCTAATTCTGCTCCTATCAGTTATGAACATGAATATCGTTATGCTCGTAGATGCAAAGAAACTACCACTGAACCATCTTCATGGACATTGAATCAAATTTCGCTTGGGCAGCTTACAACCCAGCCGTATGAATAATGATTTCCCTAACTTCATGTAACCCTTGCATCCCCCTTCTCTCCAATCCTACCCCACCCAAGTTGTACTAGGTTCAAAGTCACCTTGTTGAGTCTCATTGTCTGTAACTCGTTTTCCCCTAGCCCACAGATAACAATTGGCCTGTTTCCTTTATCATCATTACTGTTTTTGCATATCTTTAATTCATTTCTTCTATATGTCTCTATATCACCGTCTCTATCTCTCCTTTCCTCCAGAGATGCTGCCTGACCCGCTGAGTTACTCCAGCATTTTGTGTCCATCCTCGGCTTAAACCAGCATCTGCAGTTCCTTTCTACACGTTGAATCTTTAATTGGATAGTTTATGATTCCAAAATGCAACTTTTTCAGTGTGTGCTTTATTTCATTGAATTAGTTCAGTGAGAACTATTCCGTCTCAGACTCGTTCAGACAGGGTGGCACAGTGGTACAGTGGTGGCTTGCTGCCTCACAGCGCCAGACTCCCAGGTTCGGTGAATGGATCACTATTTGGACTTCAAACTTTCGAGATAAGGCGTGGAATCAAGCCCTTCTGCCCACGGAGTCTGAGCCCACCAGTAATCACCCGTACTGTAGTTTGGTCCTACACACTGGGGACAATTGTTTTTTCACAACTTGCAGAAGCTCACTAACCTACAAACCCGCACGTCTTTGGAGTGTGGGAGGAAACCAGAGCACCCGGAGAAAACCTACGCGGTCACGGGGAGAGCGTACAAACTCCGCACAGACAGCAACCTTAGTCCGGATCGAACCCGGGTCTCTGGCGCTGTGAGGCAGCGACACTACCGCTGCGCCACTGTGCCGCCCAGATTTGATAAAAGCAAGCACGAAAATAAAGGCATCATCACAGTCAATAGGCAATTGGTGCAGGAGGAGGCCATTCGGCCCTTCGAGCCAGCACAACCACATTCAATGTAATCATGGCTGATCATTCTCAATCAGCACAAATAAACAGTGGTGTGTTGTTGCTTGTTTCTCGTACTTTATATTTGAAATCGCGGGGAAAACAATGTTGACAAAAAGGCTTTGGCTGCCGTTCAAGCTAATATTTTGCTGAAGCAATTAAATATGTTTCAGTTATGTTTGCTGAGGTTGTTACATGCCACATTGGCGTTGAGCTTTACAGACACAGTAATTACACCATTTGCATGGGCTTTGGACTGGCGGACTCAGTCTGGAAAGCATTTGTTCAATGAAAAAAAAAGATTATCTGGGACTTTGTGCTGAAATTTGATTTTAAAGCCAATTTTTTCTCAGAGACGGGATTAGAGTATCTTTGCAGAGTTACAGCAAGCCAAAATTAATTAACAATCAGATTAGAACAGGGCACTTTGCAGTCAGCGACCATAATGTGATTGTGTTCGACGTTTGTGTATGAAATGAAATACTTGAGCGTGGTTTTAAATGTAAACAAGGCAAATGCCTGGTGTATTATGCAATGGGCTAACTGCATTAAACTGAGCACCTGTTAATAGGTCCTTGGGCTGACCTTGCATTATCTCTCCACATCATTCATCCATTGTAGACAATAGACAATAGGTGCAGGAGGAGGCCATTCGGCCCTTCGAGCCAGCACCACCATTCAATGTGATCATGGCTGATCATTCTCAATCAGTACCCCGTTCCTGCCTTCTCCCCATACCCCCTGACTCCGCTATCCTTAAGAGCTCTATCTAGCTCTCTCTTGAATGCATTCACAGAATTGGCCTCCACTGCCTTCTGAAGCAGAGAATTCCACAACTCTCTGACTGAAAAAGTTTTTCCTCCCCTCCGTTCTAAATGGCCTATCCCTTATTCTTAAACTGTGGCCCCTGGTTCTGGACTCCCCCAACATTGGGAACATGTTTTCTGCCTCTAACGTGTCCAACCCCTTAATAATCTTATATGTTTCATTTGTTCTATATCTCCAAGAGATAGAGATGGTTACATCTCTCTACATCACTGACTAAATCTCTCGTTTCCCTTTCTCCAGACTCTCAGTCTGAAGAAGGGCCTCGACTCAAAACATCACCTATTTCTTTTCTTCAGAGATGCTGCCTGACCTGTTGAGATACTCCAGCATTTTATGTCTCTCTCTGATGATGATGTTGGATTAGGTGGCATCAGCCACAGGGAGAGGCTGGTCGGTGCGGACTCAGTGGGCCGAAGGGCCTGTTTCTGTGCTGTATCTCTGAACTAAACGAAACTGGATACTAGCAAAACATAAAGTGCTGGAAGAACTCAGCAGGTCAGGCAGCATCTGTGGACGGAGATGGAAAGATAACATTCTGGGTTGGGACCCTTCTACAGGCTGAATGCTGAACCATTTCAACGTTAAACCCAGCATTATTACAACATTAATTGTGAAGGCATTTAAATACTTCAATTCTCTTAAAATGTGTATAATTACAGTGGGAAAACTGGGCTTCAAGTTGAAAGTAACTGTCGTCAAAGTGGAGTTTGAACTATCTGCCAAAGTAATTGTGTTGAAGAGCAAAATAGGATTATCAATTAATTGAGCATTATGAAGAATACACTCTCTTTAAAACAAAAATTGCAACATGGGAATATAATTATTTTTCATGCAACTAGATCTATCTTTTGCTAGCATTTAGAGAAAACAATAGACAATAGACAATAGACAATAGGTGCAGGAGTAGGCCATTCAGCCCTTCGAGCCAGCACCGCCATTCAATGCGATCATGGCTGATCACTCAATCAGTACCCCGTTCCTGCCTTCTCCCCATACCCCCTCACTCCGCTATCCTCAAGAGCTCTATCCAGCTCTCTCTTGAAAGCATCCAACGAACTGGCCTCCACTGCCTTCTGAGGCAGAGAATTCCACACCTTCACCACCCTCTGACTGAAAAAGTTCTTCCTCATCTCCGTTCTAAATGGCCTACCCCTTATTCTCAAACTGTGGCCCCTTGTTCTGGACTCCCCTAACATTGGGAACATGTTATCTGCCTCCAATGTGTCCAATCCCCTAATTATCTTATATGTTTCAATAAGATCCCCCCTCATCCTTCTAAATTCCAGTGTATACAAGCCCAATCGCTCCAGCCTTTCAACATACGACAGTCCCGCCATTCCGGGAATTAACCTAGTGAACCTACGCTGCACGCCCTCCATAGCAAGAATATCCTTCCTCAAATTTGGAGACCAAAACTGCACACAGTACTCCAGGTGCGGTCTCACCAGGGCCCGGTACAACTGTAGAAGGACCTCTTTGCTCCTATACTCAACTCCTCTTGTTACGAAGGCCAACATTCCATTGGCTTTCTTCACTGCCTGCTGTACCTGCATGCTTCCTTTCATTGACTGATGCACTAGGACACCCAGATCTCGTTGAACTCCCCCTCCTCCTAACTTGACACCATTCAGATAATAATCTGCCTTTCTATTCTTACTTCCAAAGTGAATAACCTCACACTTATCTACATTAAACTGCATCTGCCATGTATCCGCCCACTCACACAACCTGTCCAAGTCACCCTGCAGCCTTATTGCATCTTCCTCACAATTCACACTACCCCCCAACTTAGTATCATCTGCAAATTTGCTAATGGTACTTTTAATCCCTTCGTCTAAGTCATTAATGTATATCGTAAATAGCTGGGGTCCCAGCACCGAACCTTGCGGTACCCCACTGGTCACTGCCTGCCATTCCGAAAGGGACCCATTTATCCCCACTCTTTGCTTTCTGTCTGTCAACCAATTTTCTATCCATGTCAGTACCCTACCCCCAATACCATGTGCCCTAATTTTGCCCACTAATCTCCTATGTGGGACCTTGTCGAAGGCTTTCTGAAAGTCGAGGTACACCACATCCACTGACTCTCCCTTGTCAATTTTCCTAGTTACATCCTCAAAAAATTCCAGTAGATTTGTCAAGCATGATTTCCCCTTCGTAAATCCATGCTGACTCGGAATGATCCCGTTACTGCTATCCAAATGCTCAGCAATTTCGTCTTTTATAATTGACTCCAGCATCTTCCCCACCACTGATGTCAGACTAACTGGTCTATAATTCCCCGTTTTCTCTCTCCCTCCTTTCTTAAAAAGTGGGATAACATTTGCTATCCTCCAATCCACAGGAACTGATCCTGAATCTATAGAACATTGAAAAATGATCTCCAATGCTTCCACTATTTCTAGAGCCACCTCCTTAAGTACTCTGGGATGCAGACCATCAGGCCCTGGGGATTTATCAGCCTTCAGTCCCATCAGTCTACCCAAAACCATTTCCTGCCTAATGTGGATTTCCTTCAGTTCCTCCATCACCCTAGGTTCTCCGGCCCCTAGAACATTTGGGAGATTGTGTGTATCTTCCTCAGTGAAGACAGATCCAAAGTAACGGTTTAACTCGTCTGCCATTTCTTTGTTCCCCATAATAAATTCCCCTGCTTCTGTCTTCAAGGGACCCACATTTGCCTTGACTATTTTTTTCCTCTTCACGTACCTAAAAAAACTTTTGCTATCCTCCTTTATATTATTGGCTAGTTTACCCTCGTACCTCATCTTTTCTCCCCGTATTGCCTTTTTAGTTAACTTTTGTTGCTCTTTAAAAGAGTCCCAATCCTCTGTCTTCCCACTCTTCTTTGCTATGTTATACTTCCTCTCCTTAATTTTTATGCTGTCCCTGACTTCCCTCGTCAGCCACAGGTGTCTCTTACTCCCCTTAGAGTCTTTCCACCTCTTTGGAATAAATTGATCCTGCAACCTCTGCATTATTCCCAGGAATACCTGCCATTGCTGTTCTACCGTCTTCCCTGCTAGGGCCTCCTTCCAATCAATTTTGGCCAGCTCCCGCCTCATGCCTCTGTAATCCCCTTTGCTATACTGTAATACCGACACTTCCGATTTTCCCTTCTGCCTTTCCATTTGCAGAGTAAAACTTATCCTGTTGTGATCACTGCCTCCTAATGGCTCTTTTACCTCTAGTCCCCTAATCAGATCAGGATCATTACACAACACTAAATCCAGAATTGCCTTCTCCCTGGTAGGCTCCAGTACAAGCTGTTCTAAGAATCCATCTCGAAGGCACTCTACAAACTCTCTTTCCTGGGGTCCATTTCCAACCTGATTTTCCCAGTCTACCTGCATGTTGAAATCTCCCATAACCACAGTAGCATTACATTTTTGACACGCCAATTTTATCTCCCGATTCAACTTGTACCCTATGTCGAGGCTACTGTTTGGGGGCCTATAGATAACTCCCATTAGGGTCTTTTTACCCTTACAATTTCTCATTTCTATCCATACTGATTCAACATCTCCTGATTCTATGTCACCCCTTGCAAGGGAATGAATATCATTCCTTACCATCAGAGCAACCCCACCCCCTCTGCCCACCTTTCTGTCTTTTCTATACGTTGTGTACCCCTGGATATTCAGTTCCCAGCCCTAGTCCTCTTGTAACCATGTCTCAGTGATCCCTACAACATCATACTTGCCCATGACTAACTGAGCCTCAAGCTCATCCACTTTATTTTTTATACTACGCGCATTTAAGTACAACACTTTAACTTCTGTATTTACCTCCTCTCTCACATCGTTCACAATTGGCCCTGCCCTTAATTTCTTTTCCGCTCTAGAACTTCTGTTCCCATTCTTCCGAGAGTCTTTTGCAATATCTCCTGTATTCCCTTTTACCTCATCTTCATATTCACAATTTGTTAACCCCTCCCCCCCACTACTTAGTTTAAAGCCACAGGTGTCACACTAGCAAACCTGCCTGCCAGAATGTTTGTCCCCCTGCTGTTAAGATGCAACCCGTCCCTTTTGTACATGTCACCCCTAGCCCAGAAGAGATCCCAGTGGTCCAGAAATCGAAATCCCTGCTCTCTGCACCAGCCCCTCAGCCATAAATTCATACCCTCTATCTCTCTGTTCCTGGCCTCACCAGCACGAGGTACCGGTAGCAGTCCAGAGATAACCACCTTCGACGTCCTACTTCTCAGTGCTTTTCCCAACTCTCTAAACTCCCGCTGTAGCACCTCCTTCCTCTTCCGCCCGACGTCATTCGTGCCCACGTGCACAACGACTTCAGGTTGATCGCCTTCCCTCACTAGGATTTTCTGAAGCCGGTCTGTGATGTGTTGAACCCTGGCACCAGGGAGGCAACAGACCATCCTCAAGTCCCTCCTGCTGCCACAGAATCTTCTGTCCGTCCCTCGGACTATGGAGTCACCGACCACTACGGCTCTTCCAGACTTCGGTCTCCCCTGTCGAGTATCCTTGCCAACAGGTCCGCCACTCGGACTGGAAACGTCTTCTGCCCCGACAGTTCCCAAGAGGGTATACCTATTTGCAATAGGCACAGCCACTGGGGTCTCCTGTAGTCCACGTCCACTCCCCCCTGAAACAGTCTCCCACCTTCGCTCGACCTGGACCCTTGGCGTGACAGCCTCACAATAGGTCCTGTCGAGGAAACTCTCGCATTCTCGGATGGCCCTGAGGTCATCCAACTGCCTCTGCAACTCCACCACACGTCCCTTCAGGAGCTGCACCTGGACACAGTTCTTGCAGGTGTAGCTCCCAGAAGCTCCAGCGACGTCCCTGTCTTCCCACATCCTGCAGGAAACACACCGCACCAACTTTTCCGCCATCACCTTGTGCCTATAACCAGCTCTGGCTTAAAACAATCGTATCCTCCTCACCTCAGCCTCCTCGCCGAAGACTCGCAGCCAAAGACTCGCACTTTTCTCACTGGGCTGCACCTGAACAGGGCTGCACCCTTTTGCAAGTATTGCTTATATTACCAATTAAATTGCCTGATTGTCCAATTTACCTGACTTCTCACTTAAACTAGCACTTACTTTAGTGCTCAGCCAACGGGCGTCCTTGCTCTGCTCCCGGACTTTTGAAATTGACTACTAGCTTCCTTTTGGCGCTCTATTTTTAAACTGCCTGCTCAACTGTGATTGGCACTTACTTTAGTGCTCAGCCAACGGGCGTCCTTGCTCTGCTCCCGGACTTTTGAAACATTGGAATTAATTTTATGATGTATATGGAAATTACTAAAATGGATCTTAAAAATCATGTCCCATGTAATGTATCATCACAGCAAGCATAGAAATGGAATTAAAAGAAAAAAATCTAGGCATCCAATACAAATTAATTTCATGATCTCAACAAACCAAAGTTCATTTGGCATCTGCACGCTGTGTCACAACGCTAAATAATTCTCAAAAATTCTATTCCAGCTCCAATGACTAAAAATATCTGTGTAATATTAGCATTTAGCAGATTGAGTCATAGTTACAGGTGATTGCTCCAATCTCTGGCTGATCTTTCCACTAATATGGGAAGTTCTACCATAGATCGGCACAAAGTACTGGAGTAACTACTGGATAGACTCGGCTTGTACAAAGACTGGAATTTAGAAGATTGAGGGGGGATCTTATAGAAACGTATAAAATTCTTAAGGGGTTGGACAGGCTAGATGCAGGAAGATTGTTCCCGATGTTGGGGAAGTCCAGAACAAGGGGTCACAGTTTAAGGATAAGGGGGAAGTCTTTTAGGACCGAGATGAGAAAGTTTTTTTTCACACAGAGAGTGGTGAATCTATGGAATTCTCTGCCACAGAAGGTAGTTGAGGCCAGTTCATTGGCTATATTTAAGAGGGAGTTAGATGTGGCCCTTGTGGCTAAAGGGATCAGGGGGTATGGAGAGAAGGCAGGTACGGGATACTGAGTTGGATGATCAGCCATGATCATATTGAATGGCGGTGCAGGCTCGAAGGGCCGAATGGCCTACTCCTGCACCTATTTTCTATGTTTCTATTTTAACTCATCGGGACAGGCAGCATCTCTGGAGAGAAGGAACGGGCGACCTTTTGGGGTCGAGACCCTTCCACCATACACGTTCAACCCCAGGCACACATTTGATTCGGGGTTTCGTGAGATTTGTGGGCTGTGAAGTTTGGGATGGTGAACTCTCTGTCCGTTACACAGATGGTGGTATGTGTCAGGAACGAGCTGCCAGGGAACGTGGGCTAGGCAGATACCAGAACAAAGTTTAAAAGAGATTTGGATGGATACGTGGGCTGGAAAGGTTTATAGGGATTATTATGCGTCAGATGCAGGCAATTGGAACTAGTTTAGAAAGGCCTGGATCTTTTGTCTACTCTTGAGAGATCACCAGGGACTTCACATCACATCTTGAAGGAAGTATCTCCAGCAGAACATTGAGTTTAGAAAGATGAGGGGGACCTCATTGAAACTTACCGAATAGTGAGCGGCCTGGATAGAGTGGATTTGGAGAGGATGTTTCCACTGGTGGGAGAGTCTAGGACCAGAGGGCACAGCCTCAGAATAAAGGGACGTACCTTTAGAACGGAGATGAGGAGGAATTTCTTTAGTCAGAGGGTGGTGAATCTGTGGAATACACTGCCACAATCAGCCGTGGAGGCCATGTCAATGGATAGTTTTAAGGCGGAGATTGACAAATTCTCGATTAGTACGGGTGTCAGGGGTTATGGGGAGAGGGCAGGACTCGTATCCCTCTAAATCATTCCTATCCTGATACCTGTCCAAATGTCTTTTAAATGTTGTTAGAGTATCTGCCTCAACTACCTCCTCTGGCAGCTCATTCCATAGAACTGCCACCTTCTGTGTGACAAAGTTCCCACTCAGGTTCCTATCAAATCGTTCCCCTCTCCCCTTAATCCTATGTCCTCTGGTTCTTGATTCCCCTGCTCTGGGTTAAAGGCTGTGCATCTACTTTATCTATTCCCCTCATGATTTGTGTCTGCTTCTATAAGGTCACGCCTCATCCTCCTGTGCTCCAAGGAATAAAGCCCTAGCCTGCCCAGCCTCACCCTATATCTCAATAGACAATAGGTGCAGGAGGAGGCCATTCGGCCCTTCGAGCCAGCACCGCCATTCAATGTGATCATGGCTGATCATTCCCAATCAGTACCCCATTCCTGCCTTCTCCCCATACCCCCTGACTCCGCTATCCTTAAGAGCTCTATCCAGCTCTCTCTTGAATGCATTCAGAGAATTGGCCTCCACTGCCTTCTGAGGCAGAGAATTCCACAGATTCACAACTCTCTGACTGAAAAAGTTTTTCCTCATCTCAGTTCTAAATGGCCTACCCCTTATTCTTAAACTGTGGCCCCTTGTTCTGGACTCCCCCAACATTGGGAACATGTTTCCTGCCTCTAACGTGTCCAACCCCTTAATAATCTTATACGTTTCGATAAGATCCCCTCTCATCCTTCTAAATTCCAGTGTATACAAGCCTAGTCGCTCCAGTCTTTCAACATATGACAGTCCCGCCATTCCGGGAATTAACCTAGTAAACCTACGCTGCACGCCCTCAATAGCAAGAATATCCTTCCTCAAATTTGGAGACCAAAATCGAATCCTCAAGTCCTGGCAACATCTCTGCAATGTTACATGTACAGATATTTCTTTATACGATGTATTCAAGAGAGAGTTAGATATAGCTCTTAGGGCTAATGGAATCAAGGGATATGGGGAGAATGCAGGAACGGGGTACTGATTTTGGATGATCAGCTACGATCATATTGAATGCAGACGTTGGCTCCTGTTTTCTCTGCTTCTATGTTTCTATTACTGATCACCTCTGCAATGGCAGAAAGCATTGAGACAGCACAATGCTCATTCATTTGCTCTCGTCTTTGGCTTTACCACTACTTTGTAAATCTCAAGAAACAATTGAAACCTCTGGAACATTGAACACTGGTGAGACTGTGACAGAAGGAACTGCAGATGCTGGTTTACACTGAAGACAGACACAAAGTGCTGGAGTAACTCAGCGGGACAGGCAGCATCTCTGGAGAGAAGGAATGGGTGAGGTTTCGGGTCAAGAGTCCCTTCTTCAGACAGTGTTATTTCTCGATAGAAATACAAAGAGAGAGATCATTGAATGGTGGAGATGTGCATTACTTACTTCCATCCATTTTCACAGTGTAAGATAATGGGGAAAAAAGCACATCCAGACAAAATTTGCTCTGCAATTAACAGTAGATTTGATAGAAAATGACAAGCCTTTAACGCTACCTGGCCAGATGAAATCCACATCCAAATGCCAAAGTGATGGATGATCGCTGAGTCAAAAGCCTTGCGGACACCAACTGCTGCCTCCCATTCTCTTTAATGGCACCCGATACATTGCTGTCTCCACTGCTAATGTTGGTACAGGTGTCTCCAATTTCTCAGCTCATCTCCTGAATTATTGAGTATAACCAGGAAGGAACTGCAGACGCTGGTTTCAACCGAAGGTGGACACAAAATGCTGGAGTAACTCAGCGGGTCAGGCAGCATCTCTGGAGTGAAGGAACGGGTGACGTTTTGGGTCGAGACCCTTCTTCAGACTGGCACCATGTACCAGAACCTTGACTTCTATGATCCCCTGACTCTCAGTCTGAAGAAGGGTCTCGACCCAAAACGTCACCTACTCTTTTTCTCCAGAGATGCTGCCTGTCCCGCTGAGTTACTCCAGCATTTTGTGTCTATCCTGAATTATTGAATGAGGCAGTAATATCCATGTTTTGTAATTTCCAAGAGGGATAGTCACTGCCCGAGTAATGTAGAAATCGAACTAATCATCTGGAAACGCAAGTTTTGGCTGGAAAAACAAAACTTGTTTCAGTCAATAAAACTGGAATTAAAAAGTTAGCGTCAGTAATGTTAGCGGGTGAAAATTCTGTTTTCATAGAAATATCTTGGTTCACCTAGTCACAGCCTGGTACAGCAAGGAAACAGGCCCATCGGTCCAACCTGCCCAACATCCATCCTATCTATGGCCTAATGCACCTCAAAGTGTCGAGATGTCTTCCATTGAAGGTGGACACGTAATGCTGGAGTAGCTCGTTACACTCCAGCAAGGGAATGGGCACATTAGCCTGAAAGCCTCTGATCCACAGTTTAAGAATAAGGGGTAGGCCATTTAGAACTGAGATGAGGAAAAACTTTTTCAGTCAGAGAGTTGTAAATCTGTGGAATTCCCTGCCTCAGAAGGCAGTGGAGGCCAATTCTCTGAATGCATTCAAGAGAGAGCTAGATAGAGCTCTTTAGGATAGCGGAGTCAAGGGATATGGGGAGAAGGCAGGAACGGGGTACTGATTGAGAATGATCAGCCATGATCACATTGAATGGCGGTGCTGGCTCGAAGGGCCGAATGGCCTACTCCTGCACCTATTGTCTATTGTCTATCCTGTCTGATTGTTGGAAGCTAAGCAGGCTTCAGGTATGGTTAGTACTTGGATGGGAGGGAGACTGACTGGGAATTCCAGGTGCAATAGTCTTTGATGTAGAAACAAAGAACTGAAGATGCTGGTTTAAACCAGAGATAGATGGGTGGCGCAGCGGTAGAGTTGCCGCCTTACTAGAATGCAGCGCCGGAGACTCAGGTTCGATCCCGTCTACGGGCGCTGTCTGCACGGAGTTTGCACGTTCTCCCCGTGACCTGCGTGCGTTTTCTCCAAGATCTTCAGTTTCCTCCCACGCTCCAAAGACGTGTAGGTTTGTAGGTTAATTGGCTTGGTAAATGTAAAATGTAGTGGGTATAGGATAGGATTGCTGGTCAGCGAGGACCCAGTGGGCCGAAAGGGCCTGTTTCCACGCTGTATCCCTAAACTAAACTAAACTAAACCAAACTGAACTCAGCGGGACAGGCAGCATCTCTGGAGAGAAGAAATGCCGTCCATCCATCTGTGTATAAAATCATCAGAGGAATTTTTAGATTTTTTGTAGAGATACAGCGCGGAAACAGGCCCTTCGGCCCACCGAGTCCGCGCCGCCCAGCGATCCCCGCACATTAACACTCTGCTACACACACTAGGGACAATTTTTACATTTGCCCAGTCAATTAACCTACATACCTGCACGTCTTTGGAGTGTGGGAGGAAACCGAAGATCTCGGAGAAAACCCACGTAGGTCACGGGGAGAACGTACAAACTCCGTACAGACAGCACCCGTAGTCAGGATCGAACCTGAGTCTCCGGCGCTGCATTCGCTGTAAGGCAGCAACTCTACCGCTGCGCCACCGTGACCGAATAGATCGGGTAGACGTACAGAGTCTCTTGCCCAGAGTTCGGGCACCGAGAACCAGAAGGCATAGGTTTAAGGCGAGGAGGGAAAGATTTGATAGGAACCTAAGGGGTAACTTTTTCACACAAAGGGTGGTGGGTGTATGGAACAAGCTGTCAGAGGAGGCAGGGAATATCGCAACGATTAAGAAACATTTGGACAGGTACATGGATAGACCAGTTTAGACGGATATGGGCCAAACGCTGGCAGGGCGACTAGTGCAGATGCGACATGTTGGCCGGTATGGGCAAGATGGGCCGAAAGGCCTGTTTCTATGCTGTATGACTCTATGACTGAGCTACGGTCTAAAACTCAACTCTCAGAATCATGTTGCCTGCTACATCTTAATGCACATCAATATAATATCAGTTCTACAAAGCGATCTGGGACCAGTGTAGCTGGGACATGTTGGTCGGTGTGGGCAAGTTGGGCCGAAGGGCCTGTTTCCGCGCTGCAGGACTCTATGACTTTCTGGAATCATCAGAATGTACAACGTAACACATCAGAAATGAATAATGCAGGCTGCATTGTTCGATTAATATTGTGGGATTTTGCAAGTTACATTGGGGTCACGAGGAGATATGTGAGGGTTCTTTTTAACTCCAGTGAGAAGTGATTAACTGTAAGTGATTTATTCTTAATTATTCACATCCCTGAGGAAAATGAATAAGTTCTGAGACCCAGGAAGTTTGTTTCAGGAAGGAATAGACTTCATCGGTCTGATCATATTTTCTCTCATCCTGCAGTAGGTGTGTGTGTCTTTGTGTGAAGTTACTTTAAGTACCTGCTGCTGTATATTTAGCTCTTGTTTCAGAATGTTTCAGTATGTCTAGATTTAGCTCTGAGGGCTAAAGGAATCAAGGGACATGGGGAAAATGCAGCAACGATTAGATGATTAGCCATGATCATATTGAATGGCTGTGCTGGCTCAAAGGGCCGAATGGCCTACTCCTGCACCTATTTTTCCACATTTCCATGTTTCTATGTATAAACCTTCATTAGTTAAGTGGAGCCAAATAGCACAGACCATTGATCTCCAACGACACAGGCTTTGCTGAATACTGTTTAATGTTGTGTTTAGTTTAGTTTAGAGATACAGCACGGAAACAGGCCCATCGGCCCACCAGATCCGCGCCGACCAGCGATCCCCGCGCACTAACACTATTCTGCACACACTAAGGACAATTTACCAATATACCAAGCCAATTAGCCTACAAACCTGTACATCTACAAACCTGTACATCTACAAACCTGTACATTCGGGAGGTGCAGCGGTAGAGTTGCTGCCTTACAGTGAATGCAGCGCCGGAGACCCGGGTTCGATCCCGACTACAGGTGCTGCCTGTACAGAGTTTGTACGTTCTCCCCATGACCTGCGTGGGTTTTCTCCGAGATCTTCAGTTTCCTCCCACACTCCAAAGACGTAAAGGTTTGTAGGTTAATTGGCTTGGTATAAGTGTGAAAGTGTCCTTCGTGTGTGTGTGTGTGTGTAGGACAGTGTTAGTGTGCGGGGATCGCTGGTCGGTGCGGACTCGGTGGGCCGAAGGGCCTGTTTCCGAGCTGTATCTCTAAACTAAACTAAAGGCCTTGGACTTTGAGGCGTGTGTCTGGTCAGACTGAAGCACAGCTCCCCACGGTAATGCTTGATTTTGAAAACCTCGCCAAGGCTTTTATTTCCCGTCTCACGGCGGATTTTCTGCAGAAGTGAATCATCTGCTGACAGGGAAGGTCGCTTTCCTCAGCCAGGCAGGAGTGAGGAGACGGGGAGACATTATCATCCATCCTGTGAACGGCCAGCCCAGTGACACCTCAAAGGAAAAGCAAGTGTCCACCATCCATCTCCAGCGTAAATAAAAATACCTGCAGATAGACATAAAATGCTGGAGTAACTCAGCGGGACAGGCAGCGTCTCTGGAGAGAAGGGAGGGGTGACGTTTCGGGTCGAGACCCTTCTTCAGACTGATGACAGGGGAGTGGGAGGTACAGAGATAAAATGTAGTCAGAGTCTAGGGTTGCCAACTTCCTCACTCCCAAATACGGGACAAAGGTTGACGTCACCGCCCCGCGCCCCACGTGACCTCACCCAGCCAGCAGCCACGTGCTCCCGCTCCAAGAATGGCGGCCGCCCGGGCCGGGAGCGCGTGGCCGCTGGCTGGGTGAGGTGGCGCGGGGAGGTGACGTTACCTTGTCCCGTATTTGGGAGTGAGGAAGTTTGGCAATCCTAACCCTGACCCTGCTGGACAACCCCAGAGTCATTAAGTCGAACGGCATGGGCAGGTTTGGCTGTTGTGCCTGATGGTAATCTAATCAAAAAATCTAAAAAAAATACACACAGTGCTAAGAGTACCTCAGTGGATCAGGCAGCGTTGCTGAAGAACGCTCCCAACCTGAAACGTCACCTGTCCGTGTTCTCCAGAGTTGCTGCCTGACCCGCTGAGTTACTCCAGCACTTTTTTTTTGTTGTAAACCAGGACCTGCGGTTCCTTGCCTCTTCGCTGTTCTAGTCACTCTGTGTTTGCAAAGGTAGCATCTTGCTTACTAAAAAATGCCATTGTATTATCAAGATGGTAAACTCCACTTGTACTTCAGACAAGGCTCCTGCCTCTGCTCTTTACACCTTCCAGTTAGATTCATAGAGTCATACAGCGTGGAGACAGGCCCTTTGGCCCAACTTGCTCATGCTGATCAACATGCCCCATCTACGCTAGTCCCGCCTGCCTTTGTTTGGCTCATACCTTTCTAAACTTTTCAAATCCATATACCTGTCTGTCTGATCAGTCTGAAGTAGGGGACATACCTTGAGTCTGAAGAAGGGTCTCGGCCCGAAACGTCACCCATTCCTTCTCTCCAGAGATGCTGCCTGTCCCGCTGAGTTACTCCAGCATTTTGTGTCTCCCTGTCTAAATACCTGCCTTCACTACCTCCTCGGGCTGATCGTACCATACCACCACCATTTGTGTTAAAAAAAAAAGTGATTTAGAGTTGCTGCCTCACAGCACCAGAGACCCGGGTTCGATCCAGACTACGGGTGCTGTCTGCACGGTGTTTGTACGCTCTCCCCGTGACCGCGTGGGTTTTCTACGTGTGCTCCGGTTTCCTCCCACACTCCAGAGACGTACAGGTTTGCAGGCTAACAGGCCCTCTGCACATCGTCCCTAGAGTCTAGCATAGAACTAGTGTACGGGTGATTGTGGTCAGGGTGGGCTGAAGGGCCTGGTTCCATGCCATATCCCCAAACTAAACTAACACATGGCCAGAATGTAGAAATTAGCTTGGAATATATACCAGCAGTGCCAAAAGTGGGAATCTATCAAAGACTCTTTTCGTGTTTAATGCCCTCTATGTAATAATTGAGTAGATTGTACAAGCAGAGGAAGTGCGGATAATGGAATGAATTACCAACAGAGTCCATGTCCCCAAACATCCAAGCTGGTCGTTTTTTTTAAGCATACAATATATATAAATTTTAAGTGACTCCACAAGAGAAAAATGTATTCTCTCTTTTGAAAGTCAGCAAAGTTGTGTACTTACACTAACTGTATCAGAACTCTGATGAGCATTTTTATACATCGAGATGGCTGCAGCCGGGGTTTATAAGCCCTCAGAGAGACATTTCCATTTGCACTCTGGTGAATATTGATCGACGGTAGTTGGAAGATTAGAAAATATTTCAATAAATGACTGTAAGTGGTTTAATGCGCTCATGCTGATTCTCTCTGTTCCTTCTCCTTTCTTTCTTTTAATTCTCTTGACAGATCGGCGTATAACAAATTAATGGAGAGGTTTAATTTTGGATAGTGGAAGCTTTGCAATTTGCCAATGAAATGGCTCTGATGTTTACAACTGATTGGCCACCAGGGCGCAGATTTCTGAATCGGTCTGAAGAAGGGTCTCGACCCGAAACGTCACCCATTCCTTCTCTCCAGAGATGCTGCCTGTCCCGCTGAGTTACTCCAGCGTGCTGTGTCTACCTGCACAGATTTCTCCTGTGAGCCCGAAGGCTTTGCTCTGTGGTATGAAGGAACTGCAGATGCTGGTTGATACCAAAGATAGACACAAAGTGCTGGAGTAACTCAGCATGGTCAGGCGGCGTCTCTGGAGAAAGACCCTTCTTCAGAGGGTCTCAATGGATATTTTTAAGGCAGAGATAGATAGATTCTCGATTAGTGCGGGTGTCAGGGGTTATGGGGAGAAGGCAGGGGAATGGGGTTAGGAGCGAGAGATAGATCAGCCATGACTGAATGGCGGAGTAGACTTGATGGGCCGAATGGCCTAATTTTGCTGCTGTCATTTATGAACTTTTATCAACGGTGTGTGCGATCCGCCTTTCATTTGCTTCTCGCTGCTGAGTGCACTGGGCTTACAGGTAGGGTTGCCAACTTCCTCACTCCCAAATACGGGACAAGGTGACGTCACCGCCCTGCGCCCCACGTGACCTCACCCAGCCAGCGGCCACGTGCTCCCGCTCCACCAATGGCGGCCGCCCGGGCCGGGAGCACGTGGCGGCAGCCATTGGTGGAGCGGTAGCACATGGCCGCTGGCTGGGTGAGGTCACGTGGGGCGCGGGGCGGTGACGTCAACCTTTGTCCCGTATTTGGAAGTTGGCAACCCTACTAATTCTGCTCCTATCATTTATGAAACGTCACCTATTCCATTTCTCCAGAGATGCTGCCTGTCCCACTGAGTTTCCCCCAACATTATGTGTTTATCTTCAGTGTAAACCAATATCTGCAGTTCCTTCCTACACATTTTATAAACTAAACGGCTGTATTTGAGTTTGGCCTGATTATATTCACGTAGAGTATGATTGGACAGCATTCAAAACAGAGGCTTTTCACTGTACCTCGGTCCACGTGACAATAATAATAAACCAAACGAAAAAAATAAAGTAATCTCAACCTCCCAAACCCTTGTTTGCCTTCTCTCTCCTTCCCTCTCCCATCCCAGTTCTCCAACCAGTTTGACTGTCCTTCTGATTACATTTTATCTCTGTATATTCTTTGTTGTCATCTTCCCTTATCTAACAATGATCGAATGTAAGGGTTTCGACCCGAAACGTCACCCATTCCTTCTCTCCCGAGATGCTGCCTGACCTGCTGAGTTACTCCAGCATTTTGTGAATAAACACCTTCGAATGTACATTTTCCTTGATCAACCTCCCCTTTGATGTCTCCTTTCCAAATCTCTGTGCCTCCCTCTCCCCCGACTCTCAGTCTGAAGAAGGGTCTCGACCCGAAACGTCACCCATTCCTTCTCTCCCGAGATGCTGCCTGACCTGCTGAGTTACTCCAGCATTTTGTGAATAAACACCTTCGAATGTACATTTTCCTTGATCAACCTCCCCTTTGATGTCTCCTTTCCAAATCTCTGTGCCTCCCTCTCCCCCGACTCTCAGTCTGAAGAAGGGTCTCGACCCGAAACGTCACCCATTCCTTGGCTCCAGAGATGCTGCCTGACCCGCTGAGTTACTCCAGCATTTTGTGTCTATCTTTGGTATAAACCAGCACCTGCAGCAGCCCCTCCCTGCGTGCCCCCCACTTCCCCAGTTTAGGTTAATAATTCTAGCGATTGGCAGGGTATTGCATTGCCTGACATTGCAGTAAGGTTTGCTAAACAATGTTATGGATTTGTTATTGACTGAAAGCTTTCTGTTTTCCCTTTAATTAAAAGTGATATTGGCATTCATGAAAATTCTCAGCAAGCTTGCCGCATTTATTGTGGGTCGAAGGAAGACAAGCTACGAAGCCATCAGCTACTTTCTAGATAAGTTTGATAAACATGATATTTCAACAATCTATTAGATGCAGGTTCAGGTAGAATGTTGACTGTGTAGAAACAAGGACCTGCAGATGCTGGCTAATACACAAGGCACGGTGGCGCAGCGGCAGAGTTGCTGCCTCACAGCGCCAGAGACCCGGGTTCAATCCTGACCACGGGCGCTGTCTGTACGGAGTTTGCACGTTCTCCCCGTGACCTGCCTGGCTTTTCTCCGAGATCTTCGGTTTCCTCCCACACTCCAAAGACGTGCAGGTTTGTAGGTTAATTAGCTTGGTAGAAATGTAAATTGTCCCCGGTGTGTTTAGGATGGTGTTCGTGTGCGGGGATCGCTGGTCGGCGCGGACTCAGTGGTCCGAAGGGACTGTTTCTCCGTTGTATCTCTCAACTAGAACTAGACACAAAGTGCTGGAGTATCTCGGCAGATCAGGCAGCAACTCTGGAAACGTGGACAGGTAACGTTGGTGGTCAGGACAAACCTCTTTGGGCCAGGACTCCAGGCTCCTCAGAATTTTGGCTGTGATGGTCTTTGGGCCGAGTTCATATCATTGGAATTATTTTTAGTGTAGTTTCTCTGTACCTCAATTGGCACATGTGACAATAAATTGAATCTTGAATCTTGAATCTTAAACGAACAATCTCAAACACAGTTCAGAAACAGGTCAATAACTCTCAAGAAAGATTAACTGTATTACAGCTCTGGCCATCAGGAAGAGGATGGTGAATCTGTGGAATTCATTGCCACAGACGGCTGTGGAGGCCAAATCAATGGATATCTTTAAGGCGGAGATAGATAGATAGATTCTTGATTAGTGCAGGTGTCAGGGGTTATGGGGAGTTAATTGCTTTCTGTAAATTGTTCCTGGTGTGTAGGATGGAACCAGTGTAATGGTGATCGCTGGTCGGCGTGGACCTGGTGGGCCGAAAGGCCTGTTTCCTCACTGTTTCACTAAAGTCTAAAATCCCCCATCAGAAAGACGGCATTAAGGCCAGATGACTAATCTTTCAGATGTATACGGCACGGACTGGGTGGGCCGAGGGGCCTGTTTCCACGCTGTATCTCTAAACTAAGAGGACTATTTTACCGCCATTTTGAGGATCGTGAATATCTCTGGCTGAGCGAGCGGTATTGTTAAACAAGTCACAAAGGGACCTATTCGTGGATTGTGATTGAGCGAGAGAGCGTCTATTTGGCCGCTGATATACAACATATCTTTAGAGTAAAGGGTACTTGATCAAAATGTTGGTGCGCTGCATTACCTAATGCAGCGATGTATTTAGTGACAACAACACAGTAATTGAGGCAATTCATCAACTGTGTGTCGGCGGTGCTGGGATAAGGCAGCCTGAACTGAAGTCTTTGATGGGTGCCTCGAGACCAATACTCGATATGCGTCATTTCTGATGGAAACCTGCCGTCTAGGTGACGTGCCGTGGATAGATTGCTACGGCTTTGTGTCGAAAGATGCTAAAGTATATTCCCTTCCCCACAGCGGTTTGGTTCCATAGTCCTGCCCTGTCACGCAGCACAAGAGTCAAGGGTATGTTCTGAGGAAGGGTCTCGACCCGTTCCTTCTCTCCAGAGATGCTGCCTGACCCGTCGGGTAACTCCAGCATTTTGAGTCTATCTTCGGTGTAAAGCAGCATCTGCAGTTCCTTCCTACACTATCGCCACGGGGTGACGCAGAGGTAGACTCGCTGCCTCACAGCGCCAGACTTGACTTGACAGAGACCCGGGTTTGATCCCAACTACGGGTGCTGTCTGTACGGAGTTTGCACCCCGTACAGTTTTGGTCTCCTAATCTGAGGAAAGACATTCTTGCCATAGAGGGAGTACAGAGAAGGTTCACCAGATTGATTCCTGGGATGGCAGGACTTTCATACGAAGAAAGACTGGATAGACTCGGCTTGTACTCGCTGGAATTTAGAAGATTGAGGGGGGATCTTCTAGAAACTTACAAAATTCTTAAGGGGTTGGACAGGCTAGATGCAGGAAGATTGTTCCCGATGTTGGGGAAGTCCAGAACAAGGGGTCACAGTTTAAGGATAAGGGGGAAGTCTTTTAGGACTGAGATGAGAATTTTTTTTTTTCACACAGAGAGTGGTGAATCTGTGGAATTCTCTGCCACAGAAGGTAGTTGAGGCCAGTTCATTGGCTATATTTAAGAGGGAGTTAGATGTGGCCCTTGTGGCTAAAGGGATCAGGGGTTATGGAGAGAAGGCAGGTACGGGATATTGAGTTGGATGATCAGCCATGATCATATTGAATGGTGGTGCAGGCTCGAAGGGCCGAATGGCCTACTCCTGCACCTACTTTCTATGTTTCTATGTTCTCCCTGTGACCTGCGTGGGTTTTCTCCGGGTTCCTCCCACACTCCAAGGCGTACAGATTTGTAGGTTAATTGGCTGTGGTATAATTGTAGATTGTCCCTAGCGTGTGTAGGATAGTGTTAGTGTGCGGGGATCGCTGGTCAGCACGGACTAGGGCCTGTTTCTGCGCTGTGTCTCTAAACTAACCTCAACGGTCAGGAGTGTTTAATGGTGATATGTTCCAACAATGAAACAATGAGATCCTTACTTACAGCAGCGTAACAGGTCTGTAAACACAATACTCTTAGAGAACATATAATAAAAAAAAACAAAAAATTGTTAGTAACCCCTATACTAGTGCAAGAAAGCCCAGAGTCCTTGGTGCAACCAGAGACGGGCTATCATTTAGTTCGTAATTTAGTTGATGTGTTGTGGTATTTAAGGGCATGTGGGTGGTTGGGAACAAGTTATTTTGAACCTGGTGGTCATGGTTTCCGACTCCTATGACTCTATTCTGAGGTAAGGTCCCAACCAGAAACCCGCACGTCTTTGGGGATGTGGTAGGAAACCAGAGCACCCGGAGAAAACCCACTCGAAGAGTCGCACTGAGAAGGTGCAAACTCCACACGGACAGCCCCCCGAGGTTGGGATTGAACCCGTGTCTCTGCTGCTGTGAGGCAGCAACTCTACCAGCTGCGCTGCCGTGCCGCCCTTACCTCCTGTATATCACGTTGGAAGTTATCGTACACGGGAATAGATCGGGTAGACCCACAGAGTCTCGTACCCAGAGTGGGGGAGCCGAGAACCAGAGGGCGTAGGTTCAAGGTGAAGGGGGAAAGATTTTTACATGAGTCTGAGGGGTGACTCTTTCATGCAGAGGGTGGTGGGTGTATGGAACGAGCTGCCGGACGGAGGAGGGAGTTGAGGCAGGGACTATCACGGCCGTTTAAGAAACATTTAGACTGGTACATGGATAGGACAGGTTTAGAGGGATATGGGCCTAGTGTAGATGGCGAGCGCGGGCAAGTCGGGCTGAAGGGCCTGTTTCCACGCTGTATCACTCTATGACTCTGTGTGTTATGCGTTCCACCATATTGCCGTACAAATTTATCGTTATCTTTATTTACGGAATATCATGATACATCAAAAGTCAGTTAAAACTCGTTTTGTTAACAAAAGCTGAAATAAATGTCTTGGCTCAGCAAGTGTAATGTCTTTTGACTTCTGCAGTGGGAGATAGAAGGGTTGGAACCAGCTCTCTGTGTAATAAAAAGAAAAATCAATTAGTGCAGAGAGTGATGAAGGAGAAGCGATCATTGAATGGGCTGATGGATTGAAGCAGGAAATCAATAAGCAATGAAAATATGTTTTGTTTTCAAAGAAGTGCAATTGTTTAGAAGCTTTCCCGGAGAGAAGCTGTTGCAAAGTTGTGATTTCTGTAATCTCGGTGTAAAGCTGCCGATGATTGTGTTCTGGTCCGGCCAAGAATTGAGAATGGGGCTTGTACTCTTGAGCGTCGAACGCTGATCAGAATTGAGAATGGGGCTTGTACTCTTGAGCGTCGAACGCTGATCAGAATTGAGAATGGGGCTTGTACTCTTGAGCGTCGAACGCTGATCAGAATTGAGAATGGGGCTTGTACTCTTGAGCGTCGAACGCTGATCAGAATTGAGAATGGGGCTTGTACTCTTGAGCGTCGAACGCTGATCAGAATTGAGAATGGGGCTTGTACTCTTGAGCGTCGAACGCTGATCAGAATTTCTCTCGAGGTGCTCTTTGTTTTTCCTTTTTACGTTTTTATAAAATCACCGCAAGTCGTTCCTCGCCTGATGGGGGAGAGAAAAACACGAGATTCTTGGCATCAAAATCCTGCTTCGCTCATTGTCCACGTTGCTTGGCCCTAACGACACAGGATAAGCAGAGGAAATTGGATTTCATTGTGATGGCTTGCATGTTTTTGCACTCTCTCTCAACTGGAAGTGGTGGGAAAAAAATACTCAAGGTGAAGTCCAGTCAAGTCAAGTCAAGTCAAGTTTATTTGTCACATACACTTGACTTGACTTGACTACCTGGGATCTGGACTTCACCTTGAGACACAAGATGCTGGAGTAACTCAGCGGGTCAGGCAGCATCTCTGGAGAGAAGGAATGGGCGACGTTTCGGGTTGAGACCCTTGGTGGAGCGGGAGCACATGGCCGCTGGCTGGGTGAGGTCACGTGGGGCGCGGGGGGGTAACGTCACCTTGTCCCGTATTTGGGAGTGAGGAAGTGGGCAACCCCTAGGGTAGATGCAGTGCGCAGAATAAAGTTTTCAGCATTGCAGTGAATCTGCCCGATGTGCTGAATGTTTGTTGCACATTCTGCTGGACTTGTTTTTTTTTGCTTTTCGAGATCTTCTCTGCGCCCTTTCGAGCTTGACGACATCTTTCATATTACATGGTAACCAAAACTGAACATCACCTCATATTTCGCCTGGGCAGTTTGCAGCCCAGTGGTATGAACATCGACTTCTCCAACTTTAGATAGTTCCTCTGTCCCTCTCTTCCCCTCCTCCTTCCCAGATCTCCCTCTATCTTCCTGTCTCCACCTATATCCTTCCTTTGTCCCGCCCCCCTGACATCAGTCTGAAGAAGGGTCTCGACCCGAAACGTCACCCATTCCTTCTCTCTCGAGATGCTGCCTGACCCGCTGAGTTACTCCAGCATTTTGTGAATAAATACCTTCGATTTGTACCAGCATCTGCAGTTATTTTCTTACAATAGTCTAAACGTGGCCTCACCAATGTCTTTTCCAACTGTGATAGACGGAAAATGCAAGAGTAACAAGACAGGCAGGATCTCTGGACAGAAGGAATGGGTTGCACTCTGAGACCCCTCTGCTCTACCACACTCCCCAGAGCCCCACCATGCACTGTGTTGCTTTCCCAGGCACTCAATCACATCTCCAGAGATGCTGTCTGTCTCGGTGAGTTACTCCAGCACTTTGTGTCTATCTCATGCTGGTTTAAACCAGCTTCTGCAGTTCCTCCCTACACATTTTGGCTTGGACAACTGCAACATGACCTCCCAACTTCTATAGACAACAGACAATAGGTGCAGGAGGAGGCCATTCGGCCCTTCGAGCCAGCACCGCCATTCAATGTGATCATGGCTGATCATTCTCAATCAGTACCCCGTTCCTGCCTTCTCCCCGTACCCCCTGACTCCGCTATCCTTAAGAACTCTATCCAGCTCTCTCTTGAATGCATTCAGAGAATTGGCCTCCACTGCCTTCTGAGGCAGAGAATTCCACAGATTCACAACTCTCTGACTGAAAAGGTTTTTCCTCATCGCAGTTCTAAATGGCCTACCCCTTATTCTTAAACTGTGGCCCCTTGTTCTGGATGTGGCCCCTTGTTCTACTCTCAATACTCTGAAGGCCAATGTGTTGAAGGCCAATGTGTTGAAAGCCTTTTTGACCACCCTTTGTGACGCCACTTACAAGGAACTATGTACCTGCACTCCGAGATCCCACTGCTCCACAACACTCCCCAGAGCCCTGCCATGCACTGTGTTGCTTCCGGGCACTCAATCACATCAGCCTGGACTGTCTCCCAGCTCCAAGCGAAGCAGTGACCTTCACGTCCACAAATGCTGTCAAACTGCCTTGTATCATGAAGAGAAGACAGATAACACTGCCTTGCCATGGTCCTTCCTGGGTACTAATTCACCGACATTTCTCTATCCTGCCTGCTGGATCCAAAGGTTTCTTTTATAATGATGTTGAACAAAAAACAAGATCAATCAAAGAAGTAGACGTGGTCTTTGCTCAATTAAGAACTCCATGTGTGATTGTGCCTCAGAAATGTAAAGTTGCACTGATTACTGCAGCTCCATGCAGAGTCGTAGAGGCGTATCGCACGGAAACAGGCCTTTCGGCCCATCTTTCCCATGCCAAACAAGTTGACATATTGGGCTAGTCCCAATGATGGAGACAAAAAGCTGGAGTAGCTCAGCGGGACAGGCAGCATCTCTGGAGAGAAGGAATGGGTGACGTTTCGAGTCGAGACCCTTCTTCAGACTGGTTAGACCCTGACCACGGGTACTGTCTGTACGGGGTTTGTATGTTCTCCCCGTGACCTGCGTGGGTTTTTTCCGGGTTCTCAGGTTTCCTCCCACATTCCAAAGACGTGTGGGTTTATTGGCCTCTGTTAATTGTTCCTAGCGTGTAGGATGGAACTAGTGTAGGTGGGCACGGACTTGGGGAGAACGTGCAAACTCCGTACAGACAGCACCCGTAGTCAGGATGGAACCCGGGTCTCTGGCGCTGTGAGGCAGCAACTCTGCCGCTGTGCCACCGTGCTGTCTCTGCGACCACGCTGATCACCAATTACATACAAGTCCATAAATTCTGGGAGCAGAGTCGAACCATCAAGACCAGCATCTCTGGAGAGAAGGAATGGTTGACATTTCGGGTCGGGACCCTTCTTCAGACTGAGAGCCGTCTGAAGAACACTCTCGACCCGAAACGTCACCCATTCCTTCTCTCCAGAGATGCTGCCTGTCCCGCTGAGTGACTCCAGCGTTTCTGTGTCGGTAAATAACTGCAGATGCTGGTTCAAATGGAAGGTAGACACAAAATGGTGGAGTAACTCCGCGGGTCAGGCAGCATCTCAGGAGAGACCCATTCCTTCTCTCCAGAGATGCTGCCCGTCCCGCTGAGTGACTCCAGCGTTTCTGTGTCTGTCTCTGGATAGGTGACTGTTCAGGCCGGGATCTTTCTCTCGGACTGAAGAGACACTGATTTGTCCAGCATTCTGTGTTCGATACAAAACCTGACTCTGGCAGTAAATCTCAGTAGAAACACCTGCCACCAATCCCCTTAGTTACAGGACTGGAGCTGGCAGAAGTGATTGCCTGTGAGAGCTGCGAAAATCAACACCTAATGTTTAGTGTGTTTGTGAGAAGACTGGTGCGATGAATTACTGCAGACGAGGTGTGAAAATGGCCAATCTTATGTGGCTCTGCAAAGCCCAGTGTTCAAGGATGGCTTCAAGCTCCACTTTCCTTGAGCTATTTTTGGGGGGGAATTGAGAGCTTTGTTGCAAGGTGTTTACAAATCACAAACGTCTCTTTGGCCCGAGCACACAATTCATCGTCAACAGCAGTGATGAATAGACCAGAAGACAGACACGGAAACCTGGAGTAACTCAGCGGGACAGGCAGCATCTGTGGAGAGAAGGAATCGGTGACATTTCAGGTCGAGACCCTTCTCCAGAAAACCCTTCGTCTCGACCCGAAACATCACCTATTCCCTTTTTCTCCAGAGATGCTGTCTGTCCCGCTGAGTTACTCCAGCTTTGTGTCTCTACGGTTTAAACCTCCATCTGCAGTTCCTTCTTACGCATGAATAAACTAGAGCCTGGCATGAAAACAGTGTTAATCACAAAATGCTGGAGTAACTCAGCGGGACAGGCAGCATCTCTGGAGAGAAGGAATGGGTGACATTTTGGGTCGAGACCCTTCTTCAGACTACAAACCTGTACGTCTTTGGAGTGTGGGAGGAAACCAGAGCACCCGGAGAAAACCCACGCAGGTCACGGGGAGAACGTGCAAACTGCGTACAGACAGCACCCGTGGTCAGGATCGAACCCGGGTCTCCGGCGCTGTGAGGCAGCAACTCTACCGCTGCGCAACCGCGCCGCCCCTTCGACCTATGAACTGATGAACTACAACACCGATGGACCCCATCACCACATCTTGACGCAAATTCAATGCACAGGTTATGCTTATCTTATGAATAATATATAATTGATATGTGACATATATGATCTATAAATATCTGCTATCACTTGACAGTTGCCCCGGGCGATGGATGATGGCTGACGATTCTGAACATGAAGTGAATAATGAATGCAGCCAATAATCCCGACTGTGTGTGAATACACCCTGGGGGGGCTCAGGCAATCATTATTTCCACATGAATTATTTGGCGATAGTGCGGTGATCACCAGGATGAGCATTGGCTTGTTGGAACAGGGCAAGGTCAAAGCCTGATGGCATTGCCACCCAACATGCTGGAGTAACTCAGCGGGCGAGGCAGCATCTCCTGAGAAAAAGGAACAGCCGACATCTTGACTACAGGTGCTGTCAGTACGGAGTCTGCAGGTTCGATCCTGACTACGGGTGCTGTCAGTACGGAGTCTGCACGTTCTCCCCGTGTCCTGCCGTGGGTTTTCTCCGGGTGCTCCAGTCGGGCAGCACGGTGGCGCGGCGGTAGAGTTGCTGCCTCACGGCGCCAGAGACCCCGGTTCGATCCTGACCATGGGTGCTGTCTGTACGGAGTTTGCACGTTCTCCCCGTGACCTGCCTGGGGCTTTCTCCGAGATCTTCGGTTTCCTCCCGCACTCCAAAGACATGCAGGTTTGTAGGTTAATTGACTTGGTTAAAATGTAAAATTGTCCCTAGTGTGTGTGTAGGATAGTGTTAGTGTGCGGGGATCGCTGGTCGGCGCGGACTCGGTGGGCCGAAGGGCCTGTTTCCGCGCTGTATCTCTAAACTAAACTACACTCGTCTTCAGAAGGTATTGTTACTGTGTGGCCTCAGCTCTGACAGATACTGCCATTACGTTCACGGTAAGATGAACCAACCTTTCCATTATCATTGTTCTTGCCTTGAGTGAAGCAATCAATCTGTTTGGAATAAAAAGATAACTTGACCATAAAATGAAACTGCTTTATTAACTCTGCACATTCAATTACATATTCAATGAGTTTGCTTGTAAAATGCACATCAGAGTCGGCACGGTGGCGCAGCGGTAGAATTTCAGCTTCACAGCGCCAGAGAGCCACGTTCCATCCTGACCGCCGGTGCGGTCTGTACGGAGTTTGTACGTTCTCCCTGTGTCTGAAGAAGGGTCTCAACCCGAAATGTCACCCATTCCTTCTCTCCCGAGATGCAGCCTGACACGCTGAGTTACTCCAGCATTTTGTGTCTACCGTCGGTTTAAACCAGCACCTGCAGTTTTTGTCCCCACACGTTCTCCCTGTGACTGTGTGGGTTTTCTCCGGGCGCTCCGGTTTCCTATCGCACTCCAAAGACGTGCGGGTTTGTCGGTTACTTGGCTTCTGTGAATTGTTCCTTGTGTGTCGGATATAACGAGTGTATATGTCGGTCTGTGCGGACTCAGAAGGGCCTGTTTCTTCGCTGTATCTCTAAACTAAATTAAACTAAATGTTCAGACTGTCTAGGTCCCAACAAAAAGCAAAGTACAGGAGGAACTCGACGGGGCTGGCAGCATCGGAGAAGCAGAATGGTCAGAGAGATACAAGGTTATAAGTGACAGGAGTAGAATTAGGCCATTCGGCCCATCAGGTCTATTCCGCCATTCAATCATGGCTGATCTATCTCTCCCTCCTAACCCCATTCTCCTGCCTTCTCCCCATAACCTCTGACACCCGCACTAATCAAGAATCTACCTATCTCTGCCTTAAACATATCCACTGATGAACATGTTCTATGTTCTAAAGAGATGGGGGAAATGCGTTCACTCCTGGCATTAGTGAGGGGGAAGGGGGGGGGGGATAGAGGTGGAGGCAGGGGGTGGGACTTGAAGTTGGAGTTTTGAATGTTCAGATCATTGGGCCGTGGACTACCCCTGCAGAATATGAGTTGGTGTTCTTCCAGTTTGCGTGCGGCAGTGGTGTGGTCACACTGAAAGAGTAACGCAACCCTGACCCGAAACATCACCTGTCCATTTCCATCTGTAACGGCAACAATTCCCCTTCCCTGGTAATAAAAGACTTTGAGAGTGTTCACCTTACACCTGCTCCCCAGTTGTTATCAGCCAACTGAACCATCCCGAGAGTGGTCCCAAGCCACTACCCACCCAGGTAGGCACAAAATGCTGGAGTCACTCAGCGGGACAGGCAGCATCTCTGGAGAGAAGGAATGGGTGACGTTTCAGGTCGAGATGTTAGACCAGACCCACTCTGGTTAACTCCCAGTTTAGTCCCTGGTGGGCTCTTCGGAGCTGATGACCACAGGGTGCAAGATACAAGATCCAGGAGGGAAATTGACAGTAGCTCCACCTCCACTGGCAGTAGCTCCACCTCCACTGGCAGTAGCTCCACCACCACTGGCAGTAGCTCCACTGGCAGCAGCTCCACCTCCACTGGCAGTGGCTCCACCTCCACTGGCAGTAGCTCCACCTCCACTGGCAGTAGCTCCACCTCCACTGGCAGTAGCTCCACCTCCACTGGCAGTAGCTCCACCTCCACTGGCAGTAGCTCCACCTCCACCGGCAGTAGCTCCACCACCACTGGCAGTAGCTCCACTGGCAATCGCTCCACCAGCAGTAGCTCCACTGGCAGCAGCTCCACTTCCACTGGCAGTAGTTCCACCTCCACTGGCAGTAGCTCCACTGGCAGCAGCTCCACCACCACTGGCAGTGGCTTCACCTCCACTGGCAGTAGCTCCAACTCCACTGGCAGCAGCTCCACCACCACTGGCAGTGGCTTCACCTCCACTGGCAGTAGCTCCACCTCCACTGGCAGCAGCTCCACCACCACTGGCAGTAGCTCCACCTCCACTGGCAGTAGCTCCACTGGCAGCAGCTCCACCACCACTGGCAGTAGCTCCACCTCCACTGGCAGTAGCTCCACTGGCAGTAGCTTCACCACCACTGGCAGTAGCTCCACCTCCACTGGCAGTAGCTCCACCACCACTGGCAGTAGCTCCACCACCACTGGCAGCAGCTCCACCACCACTGGCAGTAGCTCCACCTCCACTGGCAGCAGCTCCACCACCACTGGCAGTAGCTCCACCTCCACTGGCAGTAGCTCCACTGGCAGTAGCTTCACCACCACTGGCAGTAGCTCCACCACCACTGGCAGTAGCTCCACCTCCACTGGCAGTAGCTCCACTGGCAGTAGCTCCACCACCACTGGCAGTAGCTCCACCACCACTGGCAGCAGCTCCACCACCACTGGCAGTAGCTCCACCTCCACTGGCAGCAGCTCCACCACCACTGGCAGTAGCTCCACCTCCACTGGCAGTAGCTCCACTGGCAGTAGCTTCACCACCACTGGCAGTAGCTCCACCACCACTGGCAGTAGCTCCACCTCCACTGGCAGTAGCTCCACTGGCAGTAGCTTCACCACCACTGGCAGTAGCTCCACCACCACTGGCAGTAGCTTCACCACCACTGGCAGTAGCTCCACCACCACTGGCAGCAGCTCCACCACCACTGGCAGTAGCTCCACCTCCACTGGCAGTAGCTCCACTGGCAGCAGCTCCACCACCACTGGCAGTAGTTCCACCACCACTGGCAGTAGCTCCACCTCCACTGGCAGTAGCTCCACTGGCAGCAGCTCCACCACCACTGGCAGTTGCTCCACCTCCACTGGCAGTAGCTCCACTGGCAGCAGCTCCACCACTGCTGCGCCACCATGCTGCACTTTAACTTGACAGCTTTAACGTTAATCTTCACCTGGTCTCCAGTCGTGCTTCCAGCTCGGCTCCGCTATCAACAAACCACACAGTGGAGCTGCTGTCAACTTCCCTCCTGGGACCTGGTATCTTTGTACTCGCTGGAATTTAGAAGATTGAGGGGGGATCTTATAGAAACTTACAAAATTCTTAAGGGGTTGGACAGGCTAGATGCAGGAAGATTGTTCCCGATGTTGGGGAAGTCCAGAACAAGGTGTCGCAGTTTAAGGATAAGGGGGAAGTCTTTTAGGACCAAGAAGAGAAAGTTTTTTTTCACACAGAGAGTGGTGAATCTGTGGAATTCTCTGCCACAGAAGGTAGTTGAGGCCAGTTCATTGGCTATATTTAAGAGGGAGTTAGATGTGGCCCTTGTGGCTAAAGGGATCAGGGGGTATGGAGAGAAGGCAGGTACGGGATACTGAGTTGGATGATCAGCCATGATCATATTGAATGGCGGTGCGTACAGGCTCGAAGGCCCGAATGGCCTACTCCTGCACCTATTTTCTATGTTTCTATGTTTCTACAACCATAGATGTCATTTCATTTGCATTTTTGTCATTTAAAGTGGATGCTGCAGCGGATGTTGAAGGTGGGCACACAAAATGCTGGAGAAACTCGGCGGGTCAGGCAAGGGTCTCGACCCGAAACGTCACCCATTCCTTCTCTCCCGAGATGCTGCCTGACCTGCTGAGTTACCCCAGCGTTTTGCGGTCCACCTTCCATTTAAACCGGCATCTGCAGTTTTATTTCCCTACTGCCGATGGATATGACTGCATGCAACGAATGCAAGATTGCACATTGCATCTGTAAACGCAGCAACCCAAAGACCATGCATTACGCTGATCAAAGGTTCAGTTCCCACAACAGTCGAACCGAAGAGTGAAAGACTTGGACAGAGTGGATGTGGAGAAGAAGTTTCCACTAGTGGGAGAGTCTAGGACTAGAGGGCACAGCCTCAGAATGAAAGGACGTGTCTTTAGGAAGGAGATGGGGAGGAATTTCTTCAGCCAGAGGGCGGGGAATCTTTGGAATTCATGGCCACAGATGGTGGTGGAGGCCAAGTCAGTGGGTATTTTTAAAGCGGAGATTGGCAGATTATTGATTCGTACGGTTGTCAGGGGTTATGGGGCAGGAGAAACGGACTATATTCAATCGGACTTTACAATACAATACAATACAATACAATACAATACAATACAATATATCTTTATTGTCATTGTACCCAGGGGTACAATGAGATTGGGAATGCGCCTCCCATACGATGCAATAATTTAAGTAATTTCGACAACAGCAACCCAACGAAACGAAACAATTGTAACAGTTTTAGACAGGGTAAAGTGCAAGTTGATCTATGCGTTGTGGCCATCCGGCTCAGCAGGACCGGTTCATAGCAGCTATGGCCCTGGGGATGAAGCTGTTCCTGAGTCTGGAGGTGCGGGCGTAGAAGGCCTTGTATCGTCTGCCCGATGGAGGAAGTTCGAACAGACTGTTGCAGGGGTGTGAAGAGTCTTTGTGGATGCTGGTGGCTTTTCTGAGGCATCGTGTGTTGTAGATGCCCTCCAAGGCTGGTAGCTGTGTTCCGATGGTCCTCTGAGCTCTATGGACTACCCGCTGAAGAGCTCTCCTCTCTGCCTCCGTGCAGCTGAGGTACCACACAGGGATGCCATGTGTTAGGATGTTCTCTATGGTGCAGCGGTAGAAGGTCGTCAGCAGCTGTTGGGGTAGACCAGACTTTTTAAGTGTTATTAGGTAGAACAGTCGTTGCTGTGCCTTCTTGACCAGCGCAGCAGTGTTATTGGACCATGTTAGGTCCTCCGAAATGTGAGTGCCCAGAAACTTGAAGCTGGACACTCTCTCCACACTGTCCCCGTTGATAAAGATCGGGGCATATTCCCCGTTGTGTGACCTACGGACACATGAAACTAAAGTGGACTAAACTAGACGAGACTATACTAAACTAACTTAAACTCTGGTGCAGCGGTAGAGTTGGTGCCTCACAGCGCCAGAGTCCCGGGTTCGATCCTGACTACGGGCGCTGTCTGTGCGGAGCTTGCACGTTCTCCCCGTGACCTGCGTGGGTTTTCTCCAGGTTTTCACTGTAGCTCGGTACAGGTGAAAATGAACTGAATGAAAGTGAACTAAAAGAACTCTTTCCCTCCATCTCCCGACAGGTTCTTGGACCTCCAGCGACTGGTGCATTTAAACAGAGACCCATCAAACCCACCGCATTCAGAAAGTTTTATGAAAGGGGCGATTTTCCCGTTGCCATGGAACACGATGCGAAAGGAAACCGAATAGCCTGGAAGGTTGGTGGATTATTAGTCTGTGCGGTATTGCAAGAGTAAGAAAATAACTGCAGATGCTGGTACAAATCGAAGGTATTTATTTCACAAAATGCTGGAGTAACTCAGCAGGTCAGGCAGCATCTCAGTCTGAAGAAGGGTCTTGACCCGAAATGTCGCCCATTCCTTCTCTCCTGAGATGCTGCCTGACCTGCTGAGTTACTCCAGCACTTTGTGTAGAATTCCAGGGCAATCAGCAAATGCTTCTGCTCACTAATTATTTTGATTGAGGGTTTGAGCAATTGACATAAACGCATCCATCAGGGGCCCTGTCCTCTCTCTGCGCTCATTACCAGATGTGTTTTGTGGGCGGCACGGTGGCGCAGCGGTAGAGTTGCTGCCTCGCAGCGAATGCAGCGCCGGAGACCCCTTCACACATGTTCTGTCACGTTCCACCTTATCCCACTTTCTCATCCACTCCCTGCGCACGAGGGGCAATTCACAGAGGGACAATTAACCTGCAAACCCGCCCGTCTTTGGGATGTGGGAGCAAACCGGAGGCAGCAGCTCTACCCGCTGTGCCACTGTGCTGTCTATTGAAACAACTTTACTCCCAGCTACTGCTCTCTCTCTCTCTCTTCTCTCTCTCTCTCTCTCTCTCTCTCGCTCTCTCTCTCTCTCTCTCTCTCTCTCTCTCTCTCTCTCTCTCTCTCTCTCTCTCTCTCTCTCTCTCTCTCTCTCTCTCTCTCTCTCTCTCTCTCTCTCTCTCTCTCTCTCTCTCTCTCTCTCTCTCTCTCTCTCTCTCTCTCTCTCTCTCTCTCTCTCTCTCTCTCTCTCTCTCTCTGCGAGGGGCTGCGAGGGGCTGCCGCTCAGACTAGGTTGACTGTCACAACTCCATCGTGTGCGCTCAGCCATATCTTTGAAGGCAACCTTTCATTAGCTAAAGAGCTGGGTCATACAGTATACGTGCTCTGCTGCAGTCAAGCATGGAATGTTAATGAAGCTGAGACAGATATTGTAGCTCCTTGCAGGACAGGCATCGTAGTTAAATGGAAGCCTGTTTCAGACACAGCTCCGTCCCAGCCTGACCTCCTGACTCAACTCTTTGTGTCTCCTCCATCTTCTCCCTTGTGAAAGGTTAATTGGTTTAGAAATGAATTGATTAGCTCCAGTCTCTAATGCTGTTATTCAGCTTTTACAGAAAAATGGTATAACAAAAATCCCCTTTATTAATTCGATTCGGTCTATTTAGCCTCAACAATTTATATCTGAGTCCCACGACAAGGGGCAGGCTTGGAACAGTTTTAAACTGATTAGGAAATTAGCAATTTCATTACCGAGAAAGCTTTTAAGGAATGCTCACAAAGCCACAGCCATAAATCTGAAAGTGGTCAGAGTACATTTTAAAAAAATGTATGGAATGGAAAGTGCGCAGAGAAGATTTACGAGGATGTTGCCAGGACTCGAGGGCCTGAGCTACAGGGAGAGGTTGAGCAGGCTGGGACTCTACTCCTTGGAGCGCAGGAGGATGAGGGGTGATCTTATAGAGGTGTACAAAATCATGATAGGAACAGATCGGGTAGATGCACAGAGTCTCTTGCCCAGAGTACGGGAATTGAGAACCAGCAGGTTTAAGGTGAGGGGGGAAAGATTTAATAGGAACCTGAGGGGTAACGTTTTCACACAAGGGTGGTGGGTGTATGGAACTAGCTGCTAATCCACTCCTACTCTCCAGAGATGCTGCCTTTCCTGCTGAGTTACTCCAGCATTTTGTG
Organism: Rhinoraja longicauda; assembly: GCF_053455715.1. Lineage (NCBI taxonomy): Eukaryota > Metazoa > Chordata > Chondrichthyes > Rajiformes > Arhynchobatidae > Rhinoraja > Rhinoraja longicauda. Next base: position 3,405,940 of record NC_135979.1, on the reverse strand, counting down.
TCTAAGCTGTTGAAGGAGATAGTCAAAGCATGGCCAATTGCAACGTTTAAGAAACATTTGGACAGGTTCATCGATAGGACATTCTTGCTATTGAGGGCGTGCAGCGTAGGTTTACTAGGTTAATTCCCGGAATGGCGGGACTGTCGTATGTTGAAAGACTGGAGCGACTAGGCTTGTATACACTGGAATTTAGAAGGATGAGAGGGGATCTTACCGAAACGTATAAGATTATTAAGGGGTTGGACACGTTAGAGGCAGGAAACATGTTCCCAATGTTGGGGGAGTCCAGAACAAGGGGCCACAGTTTAAGAATAAGGGGTAGGCCATTTAGAACGGAGATGAGGAAAAACTTTTTCAGTCAGTGAGTTGTAAATCTGTGGAATTCACTGCCTCAGAAGGTAGTGGAGGCCAATTCTCTGAATGCATTCAAGAGAGAGCTAGATAGAGCTCTTAAGGATAGCGGAGTCAGGGGGTATGGGGAGAAGGCAGGAATGGGGTACTGATGGAGAATGATCAGCCATGATCACATTGAATGGTGGTGCTGGCTCGAAGGGCCGAATGGCCTACTCCTGCACCTATTGTCTATTGACTGGTTTAGAGGGATACTAGACCAAGTGGGGCCCAAACCTCTCCTGCATTGGTGCAAAACCCTCCTCCTCCCCCCTCCCCTCCCCCCCCACTCTCCCCAATTTACAATTTTACCCGAAGCCAATTAACCGACAAACCTGTACGACTTTGGAATGTGGTAGGAAACCGGAGCACCCGGAGAAAACCCACGCAGGTCACGGGGAGAACGTACAAACTCCGTACAGACAGCACCCGTTGTCAGGATCGAACCCGTGTCTCTGGCGCTGTGAGGCAGCAATTCTATCGCTGTGCCACCGTGCCGCTGTGTTCAAGAGCTTGATGGTTGTTGGTGGAGAAGCTGCAGGCCACATATGCCGATATCTTCCACTGCACCTCCAATCCTGGCGATATCAATTTTGATCTTTACTGGCTTCTGAATGCCAATTATATCACTACACTGTCACGTTTAGAACTGAGAGCTTGTAGGAAACAAACTGCAGATGCTGGTTCAAATCGAAGGTAGACACAAAAATGCTGGAGTAACTCAGCGGGTCAGGCAGCATCTCGGGAGAGAAGGAATGGGTGACGTTTCATTGAAATCGGTGTTATATTTTTAAAGTTATTCACATTTAAAAGTTCAAATCTATCTCCTAGGGAGGGAGGGGGTGGAGGGAGGGGGGGTTGGGAAGGAGGGTGGAGGAGGGAGGAAAAGGGGGGTTGAGGGGGAGGGGGAGAGAGGGGAGGGGGGAGAGAGAGAGGGGGGATGGGAGGGTGCCGCACCAATGCAGGAGAGGTTTGGGCCCAACGGTTCCACTTGGTCTAGTATCCCTCCAAACCGAAACGTCACCCATTCCTTCTCTCCCGAGATGCTGCTTGACCCGCTGAGTTACTCCAGCATTGTGTGTCTACCAGCTGGTTTAGCTGCCAGGTTGTTACATCGTGGACTGTTTTAGCTCAGCGGCTTTTTGTGCATTTACTCTTGGAGAATTTATTCTTCTTTCTTCGAAGCACGGGTTCTATCGCAAGTGAAAATCAGTGATAAAAATCCTGTCTTTGCCAATTGTCACTTAAATCTCGTTCTTCAACGTCACTCAAACCAAAACGCTGCTCTTTTTCTGTAACATGGAAAATGAAGAGCCAGTAAAATATTCAATTATTTCTGGATGGTGCTGTGTTTGACATCGACTTTCAAGTGTGCGTCAGGTAATTTGGAGATGAAAAGAGAAATTTCTCAGATGATTAGGAAATGGGACATTAAAATTTAAACAGCTCTCAAGTAATATCAGGATATCTTGTTTACCATTCAATGATTGTATGTTTTTAACTTAAAAAATGATTGGGGGCGTGCAGCGTAGGTTTACTAGATTAATTCCCAGAATGGCGGGACTGTCATATGTTGAAAGACTGGAGCGACTAGGCTTGTATACACTGGAATTTAGAAGGATGAGAGGAGATCTTATCGAAACGTATAAGATTATTAAGGGGTTGGACACGTTAGAGGCAGGAAACATGTTCCCAATGTTGGGGGGAGTCCAGAACAAGGGGCCACAGTTTAAGAATAAGGGGTAGGCCATTTAGAACTGAGATGAGGAAAAACTTTTTCAGTCAGAGAGTTGTGAATCTGTGGAATTCTCTGCATCAGACGGCAGTGGAGGCCAATTCTCTCGATGCATTCAAGGGAGAGCTAGATAGAGCTCTTAAGGATAGCGGAGTCAGGGGGTATGGGGAGAAGCAGGAACGGGGTACTGATTGAGATTGATCAGCCATGATCACATTGAATGGCGGTGCTGGGTCGAAGGGCCGAATGGCCTCCTCCTGCACCTATTGTCTATTGTCTATTGGAACATTTAGTGTTCGTAGTGGAAGGGGTGGTTTTCAACTTGATAAACCAATTTCCAATGAGTCGTACAATTGGACGCACCTTTTAGTTTGGTTTAGTTTAGAGATACAGCGTGGAAACAGGCCCTTCGGCCCACCGAGTCCGCGCCGACCGGCGATCCCGGCACACTAACACTACCCTACACACACACACTAGGGTCGATTTTACATTCACACCAAGCCAATTAACTGACCAACCTGCACGTCTTTGGATTGTGGGAGGAAACCGGAGCACCCGGAGAATACCCACGCAGGTCACGGGGAGGATAGACAATAAACAATAGGTGCAGGAGGAGGCCATTCGGCCCTTCGAGCCAGCACCGCCATTCAATGTGATCATGGCTGATCATTCTCAATCAGTACCCTGTTCCTGCCTTCTCCCCATACCCCCTGACTCCGCTCTCCTTAAGAGCTCTATCTAGCTCTCTCTTGAATGCACTCAGAGAATTGGCTTCCACTGCCTTCTGAGGCAGAGAATTCCACAGATTCACAACTCTCTGACTGAAAAGGTTTTTCCTCATCTCAGTTCTAAATGGCCTACCCCTTATTCTTAAACTGTGGCCCCTTGTTCTGGACTCCCCCAACATTGGGAACATGTTTCCTGCCTCTAACGTGTCCAACCCCTTAATAATCTTATACGTTTCGATAAGATCTCCTCTCATCCTTCTAAAATCCAGTGTATACAAGTCTTCAGTTTCCTCCCACACTCCAAAGACGTGCAGGTTTGTAGGCTAAGTGGCTTGGTGTAAATGTAAATTGTCCCTAGTGTGTGGAGGATAGTGTAAGTGTGCGGGGATCGCTGATCGGTGCGGACTCGGTGGGCCGAAGGGCCTGTTTCCGCGCTGTATCTCTAAACTAAAATAAACGAAACTAAGATCATGCAGCAGACCTCACCTCGGCAGTACACAAGAGTCAAAATGTTTTTGTGGCCGACAAAGTTACAAAGGTTCATCGAACAGTCTTATCTTCTGCTCGCCCAGTGAACCACCGCGACACATGTCGGTTCTCCCAGTTGGCAGATATTCAGCAGCCAGCTCACAACCTGCAGCCTTTCTATTGAAACTATTGCAAATGGTTCCCTGAAGGAGGCCGCTCTAGATCCCATATCAACTTCCATTGATGATTGCACTCCCTGCAGTGGGCTTGAGAGATGATCTCCAACATAAATAGCAAGGGTTGTATTTCTTTGGCCTTTTCAAATCTTCGGAAACCCCCAAAGCATTGCCTGGCACTTGAAGTATCGTCTGCGGGTAGAGATTGGGAATAAATTTAGTATCGTTCAGTTTAGTTCAGAGATACAGCGTGGAAAGAGGCCCTTCGGCCCACCGAGTCCGCGCCGGCCAACAGTCACCCCGGGCACTAGTTCTATCCTACACACACACGGGGCAATTTACAGAAGCCAATTAACCCACAAACCCGCACGTCTTTGGAATGTGGGAGGAAACCGGAGCACCCGGAGAAAACCCGCGGGGTCACAGACAGAACGTGCAAATTCCGTACAGACAGCACCCGTAGTCAGAAGACAGGCTCAAGAAGCTGGAGTCAGGATTGAACCTGGGTCTCTGGGTCTGCAAGGCAACAACTCTACCACTGCCCCAATTGTAGCAGTTAATAGAGGCAGGCACTATAACAACATTAGTAGGTATTTAGAGAGGTACATGGATAGGAAAGAGTTAGAGGTAGATGCGGGCAGGTGGGACCAGCGTAGATGGGGCATCTTGGTCACCATGGGCAAGTTGGGCAGAAGGGCCTGTTCCCGTGCTGTAAGACTCTACGACTGTTTGTTCTGGACTGCAAAACAGGATCCTGTATCTAGAGCCGGGATAGACACAAAGTGCTGGAGTAACTCAGCGGGACAGGCGGCATCTCTGGAGAGAGGGAATGGGTGACGTTTCAGGTCGAGACCCTTCTTCAGACTGAGAGTCAGGGGCGAGGAAGGTGAGCAGTGAAAATGAGAGATCGTTTAATTGGGATCTGATTAAAACCCTGTATGATTTTTTATTCATTGCAGCATTCAGAGACTGAAATAAAAACTTAAAGCTTTTATTAAAATCACAAATTTTCATTTACCGAAACAAATGCACCGTGATTTTAAGTAAGAAAGTGAGGTTCGGCCGAATGAACTACCCAAGTCACTAAATTTAAAATTAATGCTTATAAATGTATTTTTTTGGGCATGCAAAATATCAGTTTGTCCTTTGGGCATCTCACAGCAAGCAAGCACCAGGTTGAATTGGTTTATACATAGTTGAAGAGTTTCAGGCAAGAAGATGTTTGAACCTGCAAATTAATATTCGTTTTCTTGCTGACAATCTTTTTAATATGACCCTGACAATTGCAAATCTTGTCTCTAAGAAATATGTGGATCAGTCAAAATCCCAATGTTATGGGGGTAGAAGGGATTGTGTTTGGGTGAGAGAGTGTGAGCGCGAGTGTGAGTGCCAGAGTGAGCGCGAGAGTGAGCGTGTGCGAGTGTGAGCGCGAGAGTGAGCGTGAGTGTGAGCGCATGTGTGAGCATGCACGAGTGTGAGCATCAGTGTGAGCGCGAGTGTGCGCGCGTGTGTGAGCGCGAGTGTGAGCGCGAGTGTGAGCGCGTGTGTGAGCGCGTGTGTGAGCGCGAGAGTGAACGCGAGTGTGAGTGCGAGTGAGCGCATGTGTGAGCATGCACGAGTGTGAGCACGTGTGTGAGCGCGTATGTGAGCGTGAGAGTGAGCGCGAGAGTGAGCGCGAGTGTGAGCGCGAGTGTGAGCGCGAGCGCGTGTGAGCGCGTGTGTGAGCATGTGTGAGCGCGAGAGTGAGCGCGTGTGTGAGCATGCGTGTGTGTGAGCATGCGCGAGTGTGAGCATGCGCGAGTGTGAGCATGCGCGAGTGTGCGAGTGTGAGTGCGAGTGTGAGCACGAGCCTGTTGTCACGTGGCGCTGTGAGGCAGCAGCTCTACCCGCTGCGCCACCGTGCCGCCCTTGTGAGGCAATGTTTTAATTGAATTTAATGAAACAAGAACTACGGCAATTTGACAACAAATCTTCCAAATGTACACTCTGGGGCTTTAACAATATATAAATCCAATTTTTAAAGAAATTGTGGGCTATTATGGTGCCAAAAAGAAATGGTTTCTGAGCCCATTATGAGTGATATGTCTGGCATAACATTGTGGATAGATTTGTGGTATTCTGACACACTTATATTCAACTAAACATTGAAACATGATTTTCTAAACGCTTACAAAAGTACAAGGAGAGGGTGAGTGTGGGAAAGATGCTGGTTTAAATCGAAGGTAGACACAAAATGTTGGAGTAACTCAACAGGTCAGGCAGCATCTCTGGAGAGAAGGAATGGGTGGCGTTTCGGGTCGAGACCCTTCTTCAGACTGATGTCAGGGGAGGGGGCAGGTCCCCCCTCATAAATTCCTCCTCATCTCCTTCGGAAAGGAACGTCCTTAAATTCTGAGGCTTTGAGCTCTGGTCATAGACTCTCCCACTGGTGGAAGCATCCTCTCCACATAGGCTATATCCACCTAGAGTGGTACAGCATGTAAACAGGCCCTTCAGCCCACTCACCCAAGATGCCCCATCAAAACCAGTCCCATTTGCCCAACATTTCTCTCAACCTTCCCTATCCTTGCACCTGTCCAAGTGTCTTTTAAATGTTGTCATGGTACCTGCCTCGAGTACCTGCCTCGAGTACCTCCTCTGGCACAAAATGCTGGAGTAACTCAGCGGGACAGGGAGCGTCTCTGGAACGAAGGATCCAGAGGTACTGTCTGTCCCGCTGAGTTACTCCAGCATTTTCTGTCTATCTTTGGGGCAAACCAGCATCTGCAGTTCCTTCCCACAATACCTCCTCTGGCTGCCCGTTCCATAAACCCCACCACCCTGTGTGAAAAAGTTGCCCCTCAGGGTTCGAAAAATAGAAACATCGAAAATAGGTGCAGGAGGAGGCCATTCGGCCCTTCAAGCCAGCCAATATGATCATGGCTGATCATCCAAAATCAGTACCCTATTAAATGTTCCTATTAATTCACAGAAGGCAGTGGAGGCCAATTAACTGGATTATTTTAAGAGAGGGTCAGATTTAGCTCTTGGGACCAAAAGGATTCAAGGGATATGGGGAGAAAAAGCAGGAACGGGGTACTGATTTTAGATGATCTGCCATGGTGCTGACTCGAAGGGCCGAATGGCCTACTCCTGCACCAATTTTGCTTTGTTTCCATGATTGTAAACGGTCCCTATAAAAATCTTACCACCCCCCCTCACATTAAACCTATAAAGATATATTCACAGTAAACATTAATGGCTCTGGGATCACGAATATTTAGATTCACCTGAAATAAAAACCTCACCATCAAGCACGACTTCACCATAAATGAGTCCCCAGTTTCCAAATAAAAATTCAACAGTCCATTTGGCATAACAATTGTCATCCAGCTTTATAAAGTTCATTAAGTAAGTCTAAATGGTGTCTGTTTGCCATGCATGGTGGAAGTTATATGGAGAAAGTTCAGTCGAGGCCTGGTTCCACACACAATGAATTTTTGTGCAACACTGAAACGTAATGCAATATGTGCAGTATTTGCATGTATATTGATTCATGCCCAGTAGAAAGAATGGAGGTGAAAAAAATAGATTCTGGATGGTAATTTGCTAACAGTAATGCATTTTTATGTACTCTTCTGGGAATATAAAAGAGATGACCTGTTCATTAGGAATTTCATTTAGTTTCTAATGCTTTTTGGGCACGGTGGAACGGTTTGATCTTCCAGTAGCTTGATAAAAACTTCATCACCACCCTTTGAATTTCTGTACACATGCCGACAGGTTAATACTGGGGAACATGTGTCATTTTCATTCTTGCTTTCAGAACGCAGCAAGAATTCACACAAGATCACATGCACGTTTGTTTGGTGTAGAGATACAATAGACAATAGACAATAGGTGCAGGAGGAGGCCATTCGGCCCTTCAAGCCAGCACCGCCATTCAATGTGATCATGGCTGATCATTCTCAATCAGTACCCCGTTCCTGCCTTCTCCCCGTACCCCCTGACTCTGCTATCCATAAGAGCTCTATCTAGCTCTCTCTTGAATGCATTCAGAGAATTGGCCTCCACTGCCTTCTGAGGCAGAGAATTCCACAGATTCACAACTCTCTGACTGAAAACGTTTTTCCTCATCTCAGTTCTAAATGGCCTACCCCTTATTCTTAAACTGTGGCCCCTGGTTCTGGACTCCCCCAACATTGGGAACATGTTCCCTGCCTCTACCGTGTCCAACCCCTTAATGATCTTATACGTTTCGATAAGAGGTCAATAGACAATAGACAATAGACAATAGGTGCAGGAGTAGGCCATTCAGCCCTTCGAGCCAGCACCGCCATTCAATGCGATCATGGCTGATCACTATCAATCAGTACCCCGTTCCTGCCTTCTCCCCATACCCCCTCACTCCGCTATCCTTAAGAGCTCTATCCAGCTCTCTCTTGAAAGCATCCAACGAACTGGCCTCCACTGCCTTCTGAGGCAGAGAATTCCACACCTTCACCACCCTCTGACTGAAAAAGTTCTTCCTCATCTCCGTTCTAAATGGCCTACCCCTTATTCTCAAACTGTGGCCCCTTGTTCTGGACTCCCCCAACATTGGGAACATGTTATCTGCCTCTAATGTGTCCAATCCCCTAATTATCTTATATGTTTCAATAAGATCCCCCCTCATCCTTCTAAATTCCAGTGTATACAAGCCCAATCGCTCCAGCCTTTCAACATACGACAGTCCCGCCATTCCGGGAATTAATCTAGTGAACCTACGCTGCACGCCCTCCATAGCAAGAATATCCTTCCTCAAATTTGGAGACCAAAACTGCACACAGTACTCCAGGTGCGGTCTCACCAGGGCCCGGTACAACTGTAGAAGGACCTCTTTGCTCCTATACTCAACTCCTCTTGTTACGAAGGCCAACATTCCATTGGCTTTCTTCACTGCCTGCTGAACCTGCATGCTTCCTTTCATTGACTGATGCACTAGGACACCCAGATCTCGTTGAACTCCCCCTCCTCCTAACTTGACACCATTCAGATAATAATCTGCCTTTCTATTCTTACTTCCAAAGTGAATAACCTCACACTTATCTACATTAAACTGCATCTGCCATGTATCCGCCCACTCACACAACCTGTCCAGGTCACCCTGCAGCCTTATTGCATCTTCCTCACAATTCACACTACCCCCCAACTTAGTATCATCTGCAAATTTGCTAATGGTACTTTTAATCCCTTCGTCTAAGTCATTAATGTATATCGTAAATAGCTGGGGTCCCAGCACCGAACCTTGCGGTACCCCACTGGTCACTGCCTGCCATTCCGAAAGGGACCCATTTATCCCCACTCTTTGCTTTCTGTCTGTTAACCAATTTTCTATCCATGTCAGTACCCTACCCCCAATACCATGTGCCCTAATTTTGCCCACTAATCTCCTATGTGGGACCTTGTCGAAGGCTTTCTGAAAGTCGAGGTACACCACATCCACTGACTCTCCCTTGTCAATTTTCCTAGTTACATCCTCAAAAAATTCCAGTAGATTTGTCAAGCATGATTTCCCCTTCGTAAATCCATGCTGACTCGGAACGATCCCGTTACTGCTATCCAAATGCTCAGCAATTTCGTCTTTTATAATTGACTCCAGCATTTTCCCCACCACTGATGTCAGACTAACTGGTCTATAATTACCCGTTTTCTCTCTCCCTCCTTTCTTAAAAAGTGGGATAACATTTGCTATTCTCCAATCCACAGGAACTGATCCTGAATCTATAGAACATTGAAAAATGATCTCCAATGCTTCCACTATTTCTAGAGCCACCTCCTTAAGTACTCTGGGATGCAGACCATCAGGCCCTGGGGATTTATCAGCCTTCAGTCCCATCAGTCTACCCAAAACCATTTCCTGCCTAATGTGGATTTCCTTCAGTTCCTCCATCACCCTAGGTTCTCCAGCCCCTAGAACATTTGGGAGATTGTGTGTATCTTCCTCAGTGAAGACAGATCCAAAGTAACGGTTTAACTCGTCTGCCATTTCTTTGTTCCCCATAATAAACTCCCCTGCTTCTGTCTTCAAGGGACCCACATTTGCCTTGACTATTTTTTTCCTCTTCACGTACCTAAAAAAACTTTTGCTATCCTCCTTTATATTATTGGCTAGTTTACCCTCGTACCTCATCTTTTCTCCTCGTATTGCCTTTTTAGTTAACTTTTGTTGCTCTTTAAAAGAGTCCCAATCCTCTGTCTTCCCACTCTTCTTTGCTATGTTATACTTCCTCTCCTTAATTTTTATGCTGTCCCTGACTTCCCTTGTCAGCCACAGGTCCTCTCATCCTTCTAAATGACAGCGAGGAAACAAGCCCTTTGACCCACCCAATCCACGCTAACCAGCGATCACCCCGAACATTTACTATCTATCCAGAATTATCCGATGCAGAGGTTTAAGGCGAGAGGGGCAAAGTTTAAAGGAGATGTGTGAGGCAGGTTTTTTTACACAGAGGGTGGTGGGGGCCTGGAACGTGCTGCCAGGGGTGGTGGTGGAGGCAGATACGATGGTGGCGTCTAAGAGGCTTTTAGACAGGCACATGGATGTGCTGGGGATGGAGGGATATGGATCACATGCAGGCAGAGGAGATTCGTTTATTTTGGCATGGTGTTCAGCATGGACATTGTGGGCCGAGCGGTCTGTTCCTGTGCTATGTTCTGAAGCAGTTAGATAGCAGTGGGACAGAAGTTGCATCTAATCCAGACTGACCTGCTGAGTTACTCCAGCATTTTGTGAATAAATAGCTTCGATTTGTACCAGCATCTGCAGTTATTTTCTTATACCACCTGTTAAGAGTAGACTTATTCCCTGAAAGATGCTGGAGTAAGACAAAATGCTGGAGTAACTCAGGGGGACAGGCAGCATCTCTGGAGAGAAGTTGAGACCCTTCTTCAGACTGAACCCATTCCTTGTCTCTAGAGGTGCTGCCTGTCCCGCTGAGTTACTCCAGCACTTTGTGTCCATCTTCGGTTTAACCAGCATCTGCAGTTCTTTCCTACACATTTTGTCTATTCCCTGAAAGTACTGGTGAACCCAATAAAGTTTTACAACAATTCAGTAATTTCAAGGATATCACTACTAATATTAAGTTTTTAATTCTATTTTCATTTAACTAATAAAGACACTTGCTCGGTGATCATGGTGAGATTTGAACTCATGGACTCATGGATTCATGGATCATTTCCTTAAGGAAAGGTTTAATGGGAAGGCAAGGGGTAACTTTTTTACACAAAGGTTGGTGGGTTTTTAGAATGTGCTGTCAGTGGAGGTAGTTGATGCAGGTATTATAGTTTAAGGTACATGGATAGGATGGTTTTAGAGGGATATGGGCCAAACTCGGGCACCTGGGAGAAGTGTAGGTCTGAAGAAGGGTCTCGACCCGAAACGCCACCCGTTCCTTCTCTCCAGAGATGCTGCCTGTCCCGCTGAGTTACTCCAGCATTTTGTATCTGTCTGTTGTTGGTGCAGCATATTTATTGGCATGTGCAGGTTGGGCTGAAGGGCCTGTTTCTGTGCTTCATGACTCTAAGACAGCATGGGTCATTCAGCAAGTAAGTGTGAAGAAAGTTGTCAAAGAACTTCATAAATGGAAATTGTTGTTGCAATATATTCACATCATCGTGCCAGAATACGAGTGCCAACTATCTCACTCCCAAATACGGGACAAGGTGACGTCACCGCCCCGCGCCCCACGTGACCACACCCAGCCAGCGGCCACGTGCTCCCGCTCCACCAATGGCGGCCGCCCAGGCCGGGAGGCGGGTTGCTATGCAACCTCCGTTCCCACTCGGCCCCACTCCCCGAACACACTCTGTTAGTCTAACAGGGCCGGGACAGTGTAGGCTAACAGAGTGTGTTCGGGGAGCAGGCCGCTGTAGGCCGAGACAGTGTAGGCTAACGGAGTGTGTTCGGGGAGTGGGTCGGCCGGGACTGTGTAGGCTAACGGAGTGTGTTCAGGGAGTGGGCCGCTGTAGGCCGGGACAGTGTAGGCTAATGGAGTGTGTTCGGGGAGTGGGCCGGCCGGGACAGTGTAGGCTAACGGAGTGTGTTCGGGGAGCAGGCCGCTGTAGGCCGAGACAGTGTAGGCTAACGGAGTGTGTTCAGGGAGCAGGGCTGAATGCTACGCAACTTCCGTTAGGCGAACACACTCGGCCCCGGTCCCCAAACACACTCCGTTAGCCTACACTGTCCCGGCCTACAAGGGCGGTCCCATACGGGACAAACCAATTTAGCCCAGAATACGGGTCGTCCCAGCTAATACGGGACAGTTGGCAACCCTACGCCAGAATGACCTTTTACACATGTGCAAACAAAGAACTGCAGATGCTGGTTAATACACAGAAGGACACATTGTGCTGGAGTAACTCAGCAGGACAGGCAGCATATCTGGAGAACATGAAGCATCTCTGAAGAAGGGTCCCAACCTGAAGCAACACTTGCCCATGTCCTCCAGAGATGCTGCCTGGCCCGTTGAGTTACTCCAGCACTTTGTGTCCTTTAGTGAGCTGTACAGTAGTTGCTCCACATTTCCAGCACTATTGCTGCCACTTTATACCAAGGGTGGTGTTGTAAATCCAAAAAAAGAAGGTAGACTGGCGTAACTCAGCAGGTCAGGCAGCATCTCCGGGGGGAACAAAGGAGGGTCCCGACCCGAATCATCACCTATTCATCTTCTCCAGAGATGCTGCCTGTCCCGCTGAGTTACTTCAGCATTTTGTGTCAATAGAAACATAGAAACATAGACAATAGGTGCAGGAGGAGGCCATTCGGCCCTTCGAGCCATCACCGCCGAATCTTTGGGACAAGTGTAGGTGCAGCATATTAGAAACATAGAGAAATAGGTGCAGGATTTTAGATTTTTAGATTTAGAGATACAGCGCGGAAACAGGCCCTTCGGCCCACTGGGTCCGTGCCTCCCAGCGATCCCCGCACATTAACACTATCCTACACCCACTAGGGACAATTTTTAATTTAATTTTTACATTTGCCCAGCCAATTAACCTACAAACCTGTACGTCTTTGGAGTGTGGGAGGAAACCGAAGATCTCGGAGAAAACCCACGCAGGTCACGGGGAGAACGTACAAACTCCGTTCAGACGGCGCCCGTAGTCGGGATCGAACCTGAGTCTCCGGCGCTGCATTCGCTGTAAGGCAGCAACTCTACCGCTGCGCCACCGTGAAGCCATGGCCATTCGGCCCTTCGAGCCAGCATCGCCATTCAATATGATCATGGCTGATCATCTAAAATCAGTACCCCGTTCCTGCTTTCTCCCCATACCCCTTGATTCTGTTCGCCCTCAGAGCTAGATCTAACTCTCTCTTGAAAACATCCAGTGAATTGGCCTCCACTTGGTTGGCATGGGAAAGATTATACCGTATCTTTGGTATAAACCAGCATCTGCAGTTCATTTTTATTACCTAAAAGAAACAGAGATGGGCTGTGATTTTTTTTAACGTTTTAATCAATGGATTGTGATGTTGACTTCATGAAACCAATTAGCAACTTTTTTCCCATGCCTAATTAATACACAAATGCCAGTGATGATGCCAAGGTGATTGAACAGTGTTAATTGTACGGGCGGTGATGCTACTGTGCTGATTCACTGTGTGGGAACGGTAGAGAGGGAAGCAACCTTTCTACTGCATGGGTAGACACGAAATGCTGGAGTAACTCAGCGGGTCAGGCAGCATCTCGGGAGACAAGGAATGGGTGATATTTCAGGTCGAGATCCTTCTTCAGACTGGTGTCATAGAAACATAGAAACATAGAAAATAGGTGCAGGAGTAGGCCATTCGGCCCTTCGAGCCTGCACCACCATTCAATATGATCATGGCTGATCATCCAACTCAGTATCCCGTACCTGCCTTCTCTCCATACCCCCTGATCCCTTTAGCAAAAAGGGCCACATCTAACTCCCTCTTAAATATAGCCAATGAACTGGCCTCAACTACCTTCTGTGGCAGAGAATTCCACAGACTCACCACTCTCTGTGTGTAGAAATGTTTTCTCATCTCGGTCCTAAAAGACTTCCCCCTTATCCTTAAGCTGTGACCCCTGGTTCTGGACTCCCCCAACATCGGGAACAATCTTCCCGCATCTAGCCTCTCCAACCCCTTAAGAATATTATATGTTTCTATAAGATCCCCCCTCATTCTTCTAAATTCCAGCGAGTACAAGCCCAGTCTATCCAGTCTTTCCTCATATGAAAGTCCCGCCATCCCAGCGATCAATCTGGTGAACCTTCTCTGTACTCCCTCTATGGCAAGAACGTCTTTCCTCAGGTTAGGAGACCAAAACTGCACACAATACTCCAGGTCCGGTCTCACCAAGGCCCTGTACAACTGCAGCAGAACCTCCCTGCTCCTAAACTCAAATCCTCTTGCTATGAATGCCAACATACCATTCGCTTTCTTCACTGCCTGCTGCACCTGCATGCTTGCTTTCAATGACTGGTGCACCATGACACTCAGGTCACGTTGCATCTCCCCTTCTCCCAATCGGTCACCATTCAGGTAATACTCTGCTTTCCTGTTCTTGCCGCCAAAGTGGATAACCTCACATTTATCCACATTATATTGCATCTGCCATGCATTTGCCCACTCGCCTAATCTATCCAAGTCACTCTGCAGCCTCCTAGCATCCTCCTCGCAGCTAACACTGCCACCCAGCTTCGTGTCATCCGCAAACTTAGAGATGTTGCATTCAATTCCCTCGTCCAAATCATTAATATACAGTAAATAACTGGGATCCCAGCACTGAGCCTTGCGGTACCCCACTAGTCACTGCCTGCCATTCCGAAAAGGACCCGTTTATTCCTACTCTTTGCTTCCTGTCCGCCAACCAATTTTCTATCCACCTCAACACTGAACCCTCAATACCGTGTGCTTTAAGTTTGTACACCAATCTCCTATGTGGGACCTTGTCGAAGGCCTTCTGAAAGTCCAGATGTAACACATCGACTGGTTTTCCCTTATCCACTCTACTAGTTACATCCTCGAAAAATTCTATAAGATTCGTCAGACATGATTTGCCTTTGGTAAATCCATGCTGACTTTGTCCGATGATTTCACCACTTTCCAAATGTGATGCTATCACATCTTTAATAACTGACTCTAGCATTTTCCCCACTACCGATGTTAGGCTAACTGGTCTATAATTCCCCGTTTTCTCTCTCCCTCCCTTTTTAAAAAGTGGGGTTACATTAGCTACCCTCCAGTCCTCAGGAACTACTCCAGAATCTAAAGAGTTTTGAAAAATTATCACTAATGCATCCACTATTTCTGAGGCTACTTCCTTAAGCACTCTGGGATGCAGCCTATCTGGCCCTGGGGATTTATCTGCCTTTAATCCATTTAATTTACCTAACACCACTTCCCGACTAACCTGGATTTCCCTCAGTTCCTCCATCTCATTAGACCCCCGGTCCCCCGCTATTTCCGGCAGACGGTTTATGTCTTCCTTAGTGAAGACAGAATCAAAGTATTTGTTCAATTGATCTGCCATCTCCTTGTTCCCTATGATCAATTCACCTGTTTCTGACTGCAAGGGACCTACATTTGTCTTAACTAATCTTTTTCTCTTGACATATCTATAAAAGCTTTTGCAGTCTGTTTTTATGTTCCTTGCCAGTTTTCCCTCATAATCTATTTTGAGGGGAGGGGGGGCGAGACAAAGATAGGATGTAGTGGGAGACGGGAAGACTAGTGGGAGAACTGGGAAGGGGGGAGGGGATGGAGAGAGAGAAAGAGGAACTATCTGAAGTAACTTCAGATAGTTAACATTGACTTCTCTAATCTCTCTAACTCCGCGGGAGAAAGGGAGGGGAAAAAGTCAATACATTATCACATTCCATCGCAGTGAGGAATGTGTGGAATCTGCTGGGGTGGATATTTATGTTAACTTTTACGTAGTTGTGTGTCTTGTTGCTTTTATTGGTATGACTGTATGGAAAATCAAATTCTTTGTACAAGTTTTTACACACTTGGCTAATAAATCAATTGCAATTACAACTACAATTCCAATTAGTCTAATCTAGTCAAGAGCGTTTAATTATCATATGTACCAAAATTGAACAATTACACTAACTTGACTACTTATAGAACATAGAACATACTGCAGCACTGTGTAGGAAGGACTTCCAGATGCTGGTTAACACCAAAGAGAGACCCAAAATGCTGGAGTAACTCAGCAGGTCGGGCAGCATCTCGGGAGAGAAGGGTCTCGACCCGAAACATCACCCTTTCCTTCTCTCCCGAGATGCTGCCTGACCTGCTGAGTTACTCCAGCACTTTCTGGTATAGTCCTATCTGTGTGTGGAGTTTGCACGTTCTCTCTGCGACCGAGATCCTCCCAGGTCCCAAAGACGTGCGGGTTTGTGGGTTGATTGTCCTCGGTGGAAGAAAGAAAGATGTGCAGAGTGGATGATAAAGTGTGACAACATACAACCAGTGTGACCAGGGGATCGCTGGTCGGCGTGGCGTGGACTCGGTGGGCCGAAGGGCCTGTTTCCACACTGCATCTCTAAAGTAACCTAACGTAAACTGAAAAAACAATCGGCTTGATTTGTTGGAAGGAACTGCAGATGCCGGTTCTCATCAAAGATAAGACACAGAATGCTGGAGTATCTCAGCGGGTCAGGTAGCATCTCCGGAGAGAAGGAATGGATGACGTTTCGGGTTGAGGCCCTTCAGACTGAGAGTCTGAATCAATTTAATCTCCTGTGCCGTGTTTTACTCAGAGTCTTTCAGCTCCTTAAAACCCATAATTATTTTCAAAGCAGCAACTGACAGTTGTTTTTTCTGCAAGTTCTGAATCATCGTTTTTCGAAAAGTGCCATTCCCCCCCCTGCATGACCTTTAAAGAAATGATTTTGTTGAAAACATAGAAACAGAAAATAGGTGCAGGAGTAGGCCGTTCGGCCCTTCGAGCCAGCACTGCCATTCAATATGATCTTGGCTGATCATCCAATATCAGTACCCCCTTTCCCATATCCTTTGATTCCGTTAGCCCTAAAAGCTAAATTTAACTCTCTCTTGAAAACGTCCAGTGAATTGGCCTCTGCCTTCGGTGGCAGAGAATTCCACAGATTCACAACTTTCTGGGTGGAAATGTTTCTCCTTATCTCAGTCCTAAATGGCCTATGCCTTATTCTTAAACTGTGACCCCTGGTTCTGGACTCCCCCAACATGGGGAACATTTTTCCTGCATCTAGCCTGTCCAATCCCTTAAGAATTTTATATGTTTCCATCAGATCCCCTCTCGTCCTTCTAAATTCCAGTGAATAAAAGCCCAGTCGACCCATTCTTTCTGCGTTTACCTTGAAGCTAATAATACCACAGTTATTTCGTCAGAGTCTGATACCACTCCAGCCATAAAAGAGTATGTAGATAGACACAAAAAACTGGATTACAGTAACTCAGCGGGACAGGCAGCATCTCTGGAGAGAAGGAATGGGTGACATTTTGGGTCGAGACCCTTCTCCAGTCTGAAGAAGGGTCTCGACCCATTCCTTCTCTCCAGAGATGCTGCCTGTCCCGCTGAAGTACTCCAGCGTTTTGGAGTCTATCTTCGGTTTAAACCAGCATCTGCAGTTCCTTCCTGCACAGTGAAAGAGAAAGGTTGCCCCACTCTCCCTGCATCTGTGTGACCACTAGGGTTGCCAACTTCTTCCCTCCCAAATTCGGGACAAAGGATGACGTCACTGCCCCACGTGACCTCACCCAGCCAGCGGCCACGTGCTCCCGCTCCACCAATGGCGGCCGCCCGGGCCGGGAGCACGTGGCCGCCGGCTGGGTGAGGTCACGTGGGGGCGCGGGGCGGTGACGTCACCTTGTCCCGTATTTGGGAGTGAGGAGGTTGGCAACCGCTATTCCCCGGTATGCACACGAGGACACTTTCTCATCACGGGGCTCGCTGGTATTTTTCACGCAACATGCTAGCAACCCGCCTCCTGACCCGGCGGCCGCCATTGGTGGAGCGGGAGCACGTGGCCGCTGGCTGGGTGAGGTCACGTGGGGCGCGCGGGGCGGTGACGTCACCCTTTGTCCCGTATTTGGGAGTGAAGAAGTTGGCAACCCTACTGATATAGGACAAGAGCGGTCCCGCATGGGACAAACCAATTTAACCCAAAATACGGGGGATGTCCCGGCTAATACGGGACAGTTGGCAACCCTAGTGACCACACAGAGCGCGCTCCAAGGCTCAGATGTTTGTGTGGTGATTTAGCACAGTGCAGCCTGGAACCCATTCTCCACAAAGACAGGGATTTAAATGGAATCAGAGAACATGATTTGATGAATTATGCACAGTCATATAGCAAGCTGCGGTTGTGAAAGGGATGAATAAATTTCCCCCAAAAGGTTCTCTTCTTCCGAGTAATGGGGATGGGGTTGGGTGAGTTATTGATGGGAGGATTTGTCGGGATGTGGCCCCTGTATCACACAGATGAAGCTGCTTCAGAAAGAAAAATAGCCGCGACGTTTCAGAACGGAGCTGGTCACGCTGTGGTTTAAATCTTAGGGCTCTCTTCCCAATGATCTTTTATCGTTGCTGCCTTTCCCCAGTGGGGATCAATTGCCTTGTCACTCATTACGGAGGAGCGGTGTGCTGTCGTGTAAACACAGAGGCGGCCTGGTTGTTGTTTGTTTGCATTCTGCCAAGTTGCTTCTTATACACAAGTTCAAAAGAGGCAGGAGCAAAATTAGGCCATTCGGCCCATCAAGCCTACTCCTCCATTCAATTGTGGCTGATCTATCTCTCCCCCATTCTCCTCCCTTCTCCCCATATCCCCTGACACCCACACTAATCCAGAATCTATCTCTCTCTGCCTTAAAGGTATCCACTGACTTGGCCTCCACAGCCGTCTGTGGTAATGAATTCCACAGATTCACCACCCTCTGACTAAAGAAATTCCTCCTCATCTTCGTAAAGGAATGTCCTTTAATTCTGAGGCTGTGCCCTCTGGTCCTAGACTCTCCCACTAGTGAATGATCAGCCATGATCGCAGTGAATGGCGGTGCTGGCTCAAAGGGCCGAATGGCCTGCTCCTGCACCTATTGTCTATTATCTATTGAAACATCGTGGGTTTGCACCTTGCCTGGTATTGACTTGAGAAATTGTTGATGTGGGTGGAAGTGACCAAATATAGACATAGTACAGGTGGCACAGCGGGTAGAGCTGCTGTCTCACAGCGCCAGAGACCCGGGTTTGATCCCGACTATGGGTGTTGTCGGAACGGAGTTTGTACCTTCTCCCCGTGACCACAGAGGTTTCTCTGGCTGCTCCGGTTTCTCCCCACACTCCAAATTAAGTGCAGATTTGTAGGTGAATTGGCTTCGGTAAAATTGTAAATTGTCCCTAGTGTGTGTAAGATAGTGTTCGTGCGTGGGGACTGCTGGTCTATGTGGACTCGGTGGGCCGAAAGGCCTGTTTCCACGCTGTATCTCAAAACTAAACAGAACTAAACAAAGCATTTCACTATATAGCATTTCACTATATCCTAGGTACATGTGAACTAACTTCTTGATTAGTGTGGGTGTTAGGGGTGATGGGGAGAAGGTAGGAGGATGGGGTTAGGAGGGAGAGATAGGTCAGCCATGATTGAATGGCGGAGTAGGCTTGATGGGCTGAATGGCCTAATTCTGCTCCCCTATCACTGACGACCTTATAATCTGCAGTTCCAGAGGTGCTGCCTGACCCTTTGAGTTACTCCAGCATTTCGTGTACCATCTTTGGTATAAACCAGCATCTGCAGAGGCTCTTTGATGAGTGTGGAAATAAAGCTCCAGCCCCTTGAATGAAGCCCTTTGCACTTTGAAACAAGTTGCAGATGTGGTTTCGAAGGGACTATTCAGAATTTGCTTCCCTTCATTTCTCGCTTGACAAGATTCGTACATTCAAATACTTTGCAGTGAAGCTACCAGTTTTCCATTTTCATTTTGAACAGGATGACTATGATTAGGGCTAATTACAGCGATGAATGAGAGTAATGAGAGTCTTCAGTCGGGTTTTTGCTATTCATGCATGAGCAAGCCAAGAGGAAGGAGCATGTTTTCTTTTTTATTGTTTGGAGCAAGAGTCTGTTTTATCACAAGTGTTGAGGGGCTTCGTCTATTTGCAACACTGCTCAACTTTTAGAATAACTTCCATCTGAATTTGGGCAAGTTGGCTGGTTATTCTCTCTGGATCTCTTGCCTGGGTATACACTCAGCGCATGGACTCGTTGGGACTTACAATATGGGGGAAGGCCATTTGGTAGCCAGAGAATCATAGAATCAGTCTTTTCCGTAGCCGTAGAATCAGTCTTTTCGCTGACAGGGTAGCACGCAACAAAAAAAGCTTTTCACACATAGAAACATAGAAAATAGGTGCAGGAGGAGACCACTTGGCCCTTTGAGCCAGCACCGCCATTCATTGTGATCATGGCTGATCATCCACAATCAGTAACCCGTGCCTGCCTTCTCCCCACATCCCTTGCTTTCAAGAGAGAGCTAGATAGAGCTCTTAAGGATAGCGGAGTCAGGGGGTATGGGGAGAAGGCAGGAACGGGGTACTGATTGAGAATGATCAGCCATGATCACATTGAATGGTGGTGGTGGCTCGAAGGGCCGAATGGCCTCTTCCTGCACCTATTGTCGATTGTCTATTGATTCCGCTAGCCCCTAGAGCTCTATCTAACTCACTTTTAAATTCATCCAGTGAATTGGCCTCCACTGCCCTCTGATGCAGAGATTTCCACATGTGACGATAATAACGAATCCCAACGAATCTTATCGAAACGTATAAGATTATTAAGGGGCACGTTAGAGGCAGGAAACATGTTCCCAATGTTGGGGGAGTCCAGAACAAGGGGCCACAGTTTAAGAATAAGGGGTAGGCCATTTAGAACTGAGATGAGGAAAAACTTTTTCAGTCAGAGAGTTGTGAATCTGTGGAATTCTCTGCCTCAGAAGCCAATGGAGGCCAATTCTCTGAATGCATTCAAGAGAGAGCTAGATAGAGCTCTTAAGGATAGCGGAGTCAGGGGGTATGGGGAGAAGGCAGGAATGGGGTACTGATTGAGAATTATCAGCCATGATCACATTGAATGGCGGTGCTGGCTCGAAGGGCCGAATGGCCTCCTCCTGCACCTATTGTCTATTGTCTATAATAATCTAAACTACGATACCATGCGATGCAATAGAACTTTATTTATCCCAGGAGGGAAATTGATCTGCCGACAGTCATAAAAACACAAAATTACAAAATTACAAACTACATGAAACATAAAATTAAAGTGACAAATGGAAAGGATCGGGGATGTGCATAGATTTGGGGGGGGGAAAGGGTAGAGTGGGGGGGGGGGGGGGGTGGGGGGTCAGTCTCAGTCAAAGATACTAGAGGAGCAAGATGAACCACTCCGTTGAAATCACCTATACTGAAGTGTAGTACGCAAAGAAGCGTAACGTCCGCCATTTTAGTAAGCAAAACCCGCCGTTCGCTATGCCTCTCGCAGTGTAATCAGTGTTCTGGGGGAACAGTATGTGTGGTGATACCATTACAATGCAGAATATATCTCATCTATCAATTCACAGAAATTTGTCATTTTTCTTTTTAAATGTTTCTGCCAGTTTCTGCCTACTAAAATGGCGTCATGACATACTGCGGTTTTTAGGGTCGAGTGGTCTATCTTGCTCTGCTCTATTATCTCTGGTCTCGGTCTACCCCACAGAAGGGGGACAGTTTGTCCAGTTTGATAGCCACAGGGAAGAAGGATCTCCTGAACTATAATAAACGAAACTACTGTCCTATAACCACCAGGATCCTGAATCTACCTAGAGTCATACAGCATGGAAAAAGGCCCTTCGGCCCAACTTGCCCATGCCGACCAGCATGTCCCATCTCAGCTAGTCCCATTTGCCAGCACTTGGTCCACATTCCTCTGAACCGTTCCTCTCCATGTACCTGTCCAAATGTCTTTTGACTCAGAGACCTGGACTGTGGTTTCAAATCTCACAGGATCAGTGAGGAAATCTTAATTCAATTCATTAGAGTCAAGTCAAGAGTCAGGAATGTTTTATTGCCGCATGTCCTGAAATCCCTGCTTGCAGCGGCACTACAGATATGTAAACATAATACTCTGTAAACACCATAAGCAACAAAAAAGTGCAGTATAGATATATATTATTGTGTACGGGCGGCACAGTGACGCAGCAGTAGAGTTGCTGCCTTACAGCGAATGCAGCGCCGGAGACTCAGGTTCGATCCTGACTACGGGCGCCATCTGTACGGAGTTTGTACGTTCTCCCCGTGACCTGCGTGGGTTTTCTCCGAGATCTTCGGTTTCCTCCCACACTCCAAAGACGTACAGGTTTGTAGGTTAATTGGCTTGGTAAATGTAAAAATTGTCCCTAGTGTGTGTAGGATAGTGTTAATGTGCGGGGATCACTGGGCGGCGCGGATTCGGTGGGCCGAAGGGCCTGTTTCCGTGGTGTATCTCTAAAAAAAAAATCCCTGCTTGCAGCGGCACAACAGATATGTAAACATAGTACTCTGTAAACACCATAAACAACAAAAAAGTGCAGTATAGATATATATATACGTGTGTACACATGTATATATGCAGTGAAAAGCTTATTTTGTGGCATGCTAACCAGTCAGTGAACAGACTATACATGATCACACTCAATCCATCCACAATGTAAACATACAGGATAAAGGGAAAGGGAATAACGTTTAGTGCAAGGTAAAGTCCGATCAAAGACAGTCCGAGGGTCTCCAATGAGGTAGATAGTAGTTCAGCACTGCTCTCTGGTTGTGGTAGGACGGTTCAGTTGCCTGATAACAGCTGGGAAGAAACTGTCCCTTAATCGGGAGGTGTGCGTTTTCACACTTCTGTACCTCTTGCCTATATCCTCTATACCTCTCGTTTCCCTTATCCCTAACTAGACTGAAGAAAGATCTCGACCCGAAACGTCGCCCATTCCTTCTCTCAAGAGATGCTGCCTGTCCCGCTGAGTTACTCCAGCTTTTTGTGTCTGTCTTCGGTTTAAACCAGCACCTGCAGTTCCTTGCTACGCGCTGCACGTCTTGCACGATGGGAAAGGGGAGAGGAGGGTGTGGCTGGGGTGAGACTGATTCTTAAACCTGTGATCCACACCCTGCACTCCCACAGCAATGTAACTGAAACCTACCTGCCCCCGAAACCAATCCAGTAAACTATTCAGTTCAGTAAAAGGTGATCGTGCCAACAACATCCAGGTCAAGCCAATGAACATAAACAGCTTCATACTATTGGAAGTTACGACTGGAATAAACTACTAGTGTATCTTTGAGAAATTAGAATTGGCACCCTGATAGATGAAGCTTTCTTGCAGAGTATAAATATCGGCTGCAGTCAGGGGCCAGCGGTAAAGGGACTGTGCACTCTGTGAAGTGCATCGAATCACAACAGCAACCTTTACATTTTGGACTGCTGGAGTTGCCGCCTCACAGCGCCAGAGACCCGGGTCCGATCCTGACCTCGGTCGCTGTGTGTGTGTGTGTGTGTGTGTGTGTGTGTGTGTGTGTGTGTGTGTGTGTGTGTGTGTGTGGAGTTTGCACGTTCCTCCTGTGACCGTGTGGGTTTCCTCCGGGTGCTCCGGTTTCCTCCCACATCCCAAAGACGTGCGGAGCGGCTAGGCTTATATACACTGGAATTTAGAAGGATGAGAGGAGATCTTATTGAAAGGTATAAGGTTATTAAGGGGTTGGACACGTTAGAGGCAGGAAACATGTTCCCAATGTTGGGGGGAGTCCAGAACCAGGGGCCACAGTTTAAGAATAAGGGGTAGGCCATTTAGAACTGAGATAAGGAAAAACTTTTTCAGTCAGAGAGTTGTGAATCTGTGGAATTCTCTGCCTCAGAGGCAGTGGAGGCCAATTCTCTGAATGCATTCAAGAGAGAGCTAGATAGAGCTCTTAAGGATAGCGGAGTCAGGGGGTACGGGGATAAGGCAGGAACGGGGTACTGATTGAGAATGATCAGCCATGATCACATTGAATGGTGGTGCTGGCTCGAAGGGCTGAATGGCCTCCTCCTGCACCTATTGTCTATTGGGTTCGCAGGTTAATCGGCCCTCTGTAAATTGCTCCCCCGGGATTGGATGGGAAAGTGGAATAACACAGAGCTCGTGTGAACGGGTGATGGATGATCAGCGTGGACTCGGTGGGCTGGTTACCATGCTGTATCTATCAATCAATCAAATGCATTACAAAAATGTGATTTGCAAAGTGGGGCACCAAGACTGTGGACAGGTGGGCTCGCCGTTGTGTCGAACAATGGTTTATTCCCCCCGATATCCTTCAGAAGGCCAATTCATTAGTTTGCATTCTATTCTGCAAAGTTATGAAGCCAATGTCTAATCTCTCCCGTTCATACTGGTTCTATGTTATCCCACTCTCCCACCCACTCCTTACACGTGAGGGGAAATTTCACAGAGGGCCAATTAACCTCCAAACCCGCGCGTCTTTTGGGATGTGCGAGGAAACCGGAGCGCCCGGGCGGGGGAAACCCCTCGCGGTCACAGGGAGAACGTGCAAACTCCAAAAAGCCAGTGGCCGAGGTCAGGATGGAATCCAGTCTCTGGCGCTGTGAGGCAGCAGCTCGACCCGCTGCACCGCACACTAATTTAATTTAATTCTTTATTAATTTAGTTTTGAACTTCCGAGATGGAACCGCAGTTATGACCACACCTGGAGTATTGCGTACAGTTTTGGTCTCCTAATCTGAGGAAAGACATTCTTGCCATAGAGGGGGTACAGAAAAGGTTCACCAGATTGATTCCTGGGATGGCAGGACTTTCATATGAAGAAAGACTGGATAGACTCGGCTTGTACTCGCTGGAATTTAGAAGATTGAGGGGGGATCTTATAGAAACGTCCAAAATTCTTAAGGGGTTGGACAGGCTAGATGCAGGAAGATTGTTCCCGATGTTGGGGAAGTCCAGAACAAGGGGTCACAGTTTAAGGATAAGGGGGAAGTCTTTTAGGACCGAGATGAGAAAGTTTATTTTCACACAGAGAGTGGTGAATCTGTGGAATTCTCTGCCACAGAAGGTAGTTGAGGCCAGTTCATTGGCTATATTTAAGAGGGAGTTAGATGTGACCCGTGTGGCTAAAGGGATCAGGGGGTATGGAGAGAAGGCAGGTACAGGTTACTGAGTTGGATGATCAGCCATAATCATATTGAATGGCGGTGCAGGCTCGAAGGGCCGAATGGCCTACTCCTGCACCTATTTTCTATGTTTCTATGTTTCTAAACTAAATTAAACTTCAGGAATATTAGTTTGAATTTAAAACTTGGGTGGGAGGGTGGGAGGGTGGTTATAGCTCACTGGTAGAGCATTTGACTGCAGGTCAGGAGGTCCCTGGTTCAAATCTGGGTGCTCCCTTCAAAAGTGGCTCAGTGACACAGCTCATAGGAATGTTTAGGAAGGAACTGCAGATGCTGTTTTAAACCCATTTACCTACAGATCGAAAGGTCCCTGGTTCAAATCCAGGTGAGGCCCCCCCCTTCGAGATTTATAGGCCAGCACGATGATAGAACTCTTGCCTCACAGCGCCAGAGACCTGGGATCGATCATGACCTCGTGTGCTTTCTGTGTGGAGTTTGCACGTCCTCCCTGTGACCTGCGTGGGTTTCCTCCGGGTGCCCCGGTTTGCAGGTTAACTGGCCCTCTGTAAATTGCCCCCTGGTGTGTAGGGAGTGGATGAGAATGTGGGGGTAAGATAGAACTGGAGTGAACGGGCGGTCGATGGTTGGCGTGGACTCAGTGTGTGGACAAACTAACAAAAGTATTCAATAGAGCCCCAATAGTCCCCTTCCTTCTCTCCCCCCCCCCCTCCTTCCCTGGAGTCCCCCTTTCTTCTCAGCGGGCCCTCAATGCCAGGTGGGGTTTCTGTGGCCCTCCCACTACACCTCCTCTATGTGGGACACCTGGGCCTCGACATTAAACCGCACAACCCATAAAGTTCACAACAATCATCATATCATATCATATCATATATATACAGCCGGAAACAGGCCTTTTTCGGCCCACCAAGTCCGTGCCGCCCAGCGATCCCCGCACATTAACTCTATCCTACACCCACTAGGGACAATTTTTACATTTACCCAGCCAATTAACCTACATACCTGTACGTCTTTGGAGTGTGGGAGGAAACCGAAGATCTCGGAGAAAACCCACGCAGGTCACGGGGAGAACGTACAAACTCCTTACAGTGCAGCACCCGTAGTCAGGATCGAACCTGAGTCTCCGGCGCTGCATTCGCTGTAAAGCAGCAACTCTACCGCTGCGCTACCGTGCCGCCAAGTGAAGCTACAGGTGGAAAACACACTGTGCAGTTGTTTCAATGAACCAGTGGATGGATGGAAATCCTTGGAACATTCCATGAAGGCCGTGCGGGACCAGTAAATCTCTCAACGTCGAACAAGCTTTCAGGTGAGTGGGGAAAGGTGAGGTTTCGACGAGATGTGCAGGGCAAGTTTAGTTTAGAGATACAGCGTGGAATAAAGGCCCTTCGGCCCACCGAGTCCGTGCCGACCAGCGATCCCCCAGTACACTAGTTCAATGTTGCACATTTGGGGACCATTTACAGAAGCCAATTAACCTACACACCTGCGCGTCTTTGGAGTGCGGGGGGAAACCCGAGCGCCCAGAACAAACCCACGCAGGTCATGGGGAGAACGTACAAACTCCGTACAGACAGCACACGTGGTCGGGATCGAACCCGGGTCTCTGGCGCTGTGAGGCAGCAACTCTACCGCTGCGCCACCGTGCCGCCCAGTATTATTCTATGTTCAATGGGCCTTAGAGGAAAGCGTGGACTAACCCATTATTCACATCATTACTTCCAGTTCCTGACTAGACCAAGTCGACCCGTTGGGCCCAAACATCTCCTGCATTGGTGCAGCCCCCTCTCCTCCCCCACTCCCCCCTCTCCCCCTCCCTCCTCTGCCTCTTCCCCTCCCCCCCCCCCCTCCATCCCCCTCAACCCCTCATCCTCCCTCCTCTCCCCTCCTTCCCTCCCTCCTCACAGTCAGACTGGTCGGAGAACTGGGGGGAGGTGATGGAGAGAGAGGGAAAGCAAGGGTTGGAGAAGTCAATGTTCATACCGCTGGGGTGTAAGCTCCCCACGCGAAATACGAGGTGCTGTTCCTCCAATTTGTGCTGGGCCTCACTCTGACAATGGAGGAGGCCCAGGACATGAAGGTCAGTGTGGGAGTGGAGGGGGAGTTAAAGTGTTTGGCAACCGGGCGATCAGGCAGGACTGGCTTGTGACACAAGTCTTAGGTAAGTATTCTGCCAGCATTCCTCAAGGCTGACCTTTAAAGTGAAACAATACATTTCGTGAATCGTTTCATGAATATGTTATTTAATGAATGCGCAGAAAAATAGTTGAATTAACCATGCAAGTGAAAGTGTGCATATATAGTTCCAGCAGCGTTGTGCTAAACTGAATAACATAGGTTACAGTTAAATATGTATCTCCTCAATCAGAATTGCCATTAGGAAAGTATCAACAGGTTCAGATGGAGATAAAATAAAATTGCCAGCCTGTCATAGTAAAAAATATATACATTCCTGTTTTAACCCTCTGGAAATGGGACTTCAGTCATGCTGGCTTTTGTAAGAGTCAGTGGATTAAATGGTGAGCAGTTTTAAATACTTGGGAGTCCACATCACAGAGGATCTGACATGGGCAACGCACATTGCCACACTGGTGGGTAAGGCAAAGCAGCGCCTTTACCACCTTAGACAGCTGAGGAAATTCAGAGTATCTCTGAGGATCCTTCATTGCTTCTACTCTGGGGCTGTAGAGAGCATCCTGTCCGGCAACATTACAGTCTGGTTTGGGAACAGCTCTGCCCAGGACAGGATGGCCCTGCAGAGAGTAGTGCGTTCGGCAGAACGCACCATGGGAACTACACTCGTCCCCCTGCAGGACCTATACATCAGGAGGTGCAGATCCAGAGCAAGCAAGATCATGAGGGACCCCTGCCACCCCAGCAACGGACTGTTCCAGCTGCTACGGTCAGGCAAACGCCTCCGCTGTCACGCTGTGAAAACGGAGAGGATGAGACGGAGTTTCTTCCCACAGGCCATCAGGACTGTTAACTTTTATAACTCCAGGGACTAAATTTTGTCTACACTATATTAACTTTATTAACTTTTATTTATATGCTGTAACTGTAATTCTTTTTTTGTGCACAATCCGCAGGCATTGCCACTTTCATTTCACTGCACATCGTGTATGTGCATGTGACAAATAAACTTGACTTGACTTGACTTGAGTTACAACTTTTATCCACAGTGTGTTCGAGCTGTCTTTAATTGCTTCTCACTGTGGAGTGTACTGGGCTCACGGGCAAACTCACCACGAGACTCAATACAATGCAGCGTCACTACAAGTGAACTTGAAAGCAGCCATGGCATGCAAATGCACCTGAAGTAGGATTGCTATCTAACAAGGCTTGTGTTTAGAGCTGGACACAGAGAAGCTGGAGTAACTCAGCGGGTCAGGCAGCATCTCTGGAGAGAAGGAACGGGTGACGTGATAAAGGAAAGGTCGAGACCCTTCTTCAGCCTGGCAGGTACAGACGGTGACCTTTCTTCAGACCCAGAGTCAGGGGAAAGGGAAACGAGAGGTATAGAACAAATGAATGATAGATATGCAAAACAAAAATAACAATGAGAAAGGAAACAGGCCATTGTGAGCTAGTTGTCTAGCCGCTAGCTGACACCAGCCTGTTTCTGTTATCATCGTTACTTTTTTGCATATCTTACATTCATTTGTTCTCGTTTCCCTTTACCCTGACTCTTAGTCTGAAGAAGGGTCTCGACCCAAAACATCTCCCATTCCTTGCCCTCCAGAGACGCTGCCTGACCGGCTGAGTTACTCCAGCGTTTTGAGCCTATCTTCGGTTTAAACCAGCATCTGCAGTTCCTTCCTGCGCGTTGGGTTTACAGCTGCCAGGGACGTATCTGGGCAGATGTATCTGACACAGGAGCAAGGTCTTGGGCCCCATAACTGAGGAAGGATGTGCTGGCTCTGGAGAGGGCCCAGAGGAGATTTACGAGAATGATCCCAGGAATGAGTGGGTTAACCTATGATGAGCGTTTGTCTGCACTGGGCCTGTACTCGCTGGAGTTTAGAAGGATGAGGGGGGACCTCATTGAAACTTACCGAATAGTAAAATGCCTGGATAGAGTGGATGTGGAGAGGATGCTTCCACTAGTGGGAGAGTCTAGGACCAGAGGTCATAGCCTAAGAATTTAAGGACGTTCCTTTAGGAAGCAGATGAGGAGTAATTTCTTCAGTCAGAGGGTGGTGAATCTGTGGGATTCATTGCCACAGGCGGCTGTGGAGGCCAAGTCAATGGGTATTTTTAAGGCAGAGATAGATAGATTCTTGATTAGTACGGGTGTCAGGGGTTAAAGGGAGAAGGCAGGAGAATGGGGTTAGGAGGGAGAGAGATAAATCACCCAAGATTGAATGGCGGAGTAAACTTGATGGGCTGAATGGCCTATTTCTGCTGCTGTCATTTATGAACTTTTATCAACGGTGTGTTCGATCTGCCTTTCATTGCTTCTCGTTGCAGAGTGCACTGGGCTAACAGGTAGGGTTGCCAACTTCCTCACTCCCAAATACGGGACAAGGTGACGTCACCGCCCCGCACCCCACGTGACCTCACCCAGCCAGCGGCCACGTGCTCCCGCTCCACCAATGGCGGCCGCCATTGGTGGAGCAGGAGCACGTGGCCGCTGGCTGGGTGAGGTCACATGGGGCGCGGGGTGGTGACGTCACCCTTTGTCCCATATTTAGGAGTGAGGAAGTTGGCAACCCTACTAATATGGGACAAGGGCGGTCCCATACGGGACAAACTAATTTTGCCCAAAATACGGGATGTCCCGGCTAATACAGGACAGTTGGCAACCCTACCGATAGGTGCAGTTACCACGAGACTCAATACAATTAAGTTGAGTACAGGAGTAAAGAGGTCCTTCAGCAGTTGTACAGGGCCCTGGTGAAACCACATCTGGAGTATTGTGTGCAGTTTTGGTCTCCTAATTTGAGGAAGCACATCCTTACTATTTAGGCAGTGCAGCGTAGATTCACAAGATTAATCCCCGGGATGGCGGGACTGTCATATGAGGAAAGATTGGAAAGACTGGGCTTGTAGTCATTGTGGTTTAGAAGGATGAGAGGGGATCTTATAGAAACATATAACATTTTCAAAGGACTGGACGAGCTAGAAGCAGGAAAAATGTTCCCAATGTTGGGGGAGTCCAGAACAAGGGGCCACACAGTCCAAGAATAAAGGGGAGGCCATTTAAAACTGAGGTGAGAAGAAACTTTTGCACCCAGAGAGTGGTGAATTTGTGGAATTCTCTGCCACAGAGGGCAGTGGAGGCCGATTCACTGGTGAATTTAAAAGAGAGTTAGCTAGAGCTCTAGGGGCTAGTGGAATCAAGGAATATGGGGAGAGGGCAGGCATAGGTTACTGATTGTGGATGATCAGCCATGATCACAATGAATGGTGGTGCTGGCTCGATGTGTGGCCTCTTCCTGCACCTATTTTCTATGTTTCTGTGTTTCTAATGCAGTGAACTCAAAGTCAGTTATTATAAGAAAATAACTGCAGATGCTGATACAAATCGAAGGTATTTATTCACAAAATGCTGCAGTAACTTAGCGGGTCAGGCAGCATCTCAGGAGAGAAGGAATGGGTGACGTTTCCGGTCGAGACCCTTCAGTTATGGCATTCAAATGTACCTGAAGTGGGATTGCTGCCTAACAAGGCTTGTGTTTGTAACTGCCTGCGACGTATCTGATCAGGGGGACTGAAACAGGTTCTGGAAGAGGTTGCCTGTCAGGTTCACGGTGTGAAATCTCGGCTGGGAGCGTACAGAACACCATCCTGAAATCTAACTGACAAGTGGCGGCACTAGTTAGACAGCAAAACCTTTGAAAAAGGACGGGGAAATGTAGCACCACTCTACTCCTGTACAAGGCAGTCAAGCAGAGGTGGGTCAGACCAGTTAATAGAGGTGAGCAGGATACAGGAAAACATTTCTAATTCCGAATAGAACGGCAATGTCACAAATTCGCAATTTTCGTTTTGGGTTCAGTTTGGAGTCTGTTACAGGTCGCCTGGTTTATCCATCGCTGCGCACAGCGGCAGGCACGAGGAATAATTGGGAGTATGGTATTTGCAAAAGACTGCATCGCATTTCATGGGTTATTTACAGGTCCCAGCCAATGTAATGGAATGATTGCAAACAGGTGTCGTTAAGATGTCGGGAGAGGTACGTGTGGTTTTTTTGCTCTTCTATTCATAGAAGCATAGAAACATAGAAAATAGGTGCAGGAGTAGGCCATTCGGCCCTTCGAGCCTGCACTGCCATTCAATATGATCATGGCTGATCATCCAACTCAGTATCCCGTACCTGCCTTCTCTCCATACCCCCTGATCCCTTTAGCCACAAGGGCCACATCTAACTTCCTCTTAAATATAGCCAATGAACTGGCCTCAACTACCTTCTGTGGCAGAGAATTCCACAGATTCACCACTCTCTGTGTGAAAAAAAACGTTCTCATCTCGGTCCTAAAAGACTTCCCCCTTATCCTTAAACTCTGACCCCTTGTTCTGGACTTCCCCAACATCGGGAACAATCTTCCTGCATCTAACCTGTCCAACCCCTTAAGAATTTTGTACGTTTCTATAAGATCCCCCCTCAATCTTCTAAATTCCAGCGAGTACAAGCCGAGTCTATCCAGTCTTTCTTCGTATGAAAGTCCTGCCACCCCAGGAATCAATCTGGTGAACCTTCTCTGTACTCCCTCTAAGGCTAGAATGTCTTTCCTCAGATTAGGAGACCAAAACTGTACGCAATACTCCAGGTGTGGTCTCACCAATGCCCTGTACAACTGCAGCAGAACCTCCCTGCTCCTATACTCAAATCCCCTCGCTATGGGGATTTAGAGGCCCTTCAGCCCACCGAGACTGTACCGACCAGCGATACCCGCACGCTAACACTATCCTACACACACGCGGGACCATTTTACATCTACACCAAGCCAATGAACCTACAAACCTGCAAGTCTTTGCGGTAAACTTGCTTTCAAAATAAAGTTGAAATTTCTGTAAGTTGGGTTAAAAAAATTCTCAATCGTCCCCACAAATAAACAAGCAGGTGTAGCGACCATAGAGAATGGTCCAGGTCGTCGAACCCTCGGATTGGCCAGCGAGGTCACGTGTGAACGCGACCATGGGGATTGGTCCAGGGAGCGACATCGCTGATTGGCCAGCGATGTCATGTGCGCGTTTGGCGCGTTTGGCGCCCGAAATAGTTAGTTCGGCGAAGTCTTCTAAAAAGGCAATACGAGGAGAAAAGATGAGGTACGAGGGTAAACTAGCCAATAATATAAAGGAGGATAGCAAAAGTTTTTTTAGGTACGTGAAGAGGAAAAAAATAGTCAAGGCAAATGTGGGTCCCTTGAAGACAGAAGCAGGGGAATTTATTATGGGGAACAAAGAAATGGCAGACGAGTTAAACCGTTACTTTGGATCTGTCTTCACTGAGGAAGATACACACAATCTCCCAAATGTTCTAGGGGCTGGAGAACCTAGGGTGATGGAGGAACTGAAGGAAATCCACATTAGGCAGGAAATGGTTTTGGGTAGACTGATGGGACTGAAGGCTGATAAATCCCCAGGGCCTGATGGTCTGCATCCCAGAGTACTTAAGGAGGTGGCTCTAGAAATAGTGGAAGCATTGGAGATCATTTTTCAATGTTCTATAGATTCAGGATCAGTTCCTGTGGATTGGAGGATAGCAAATGTTATCCCACTTTTTAAGAAAGGAGGGAGAGAGAAAACGGGTAATTATAGACCAGTTAGTCTGACATCAGTGGTGGGGAAAATGCTGGAGTCAATTATAAAAGACGAAATTGCTGAGCATTTGGATAGCAGTAACGGGATCGTTCCGAGTCAGCATGGATTTACGAAGGGGAAATCATGCTTGACAAATCTACTGGAATTTTTTGAGGATGTAACTAGGAAAATTGACAAGGGAGAGTCAGTGGATGTGGTGTACCTCGACTTTCAGAAAGCCTTCGACAAGGTCCCACATAGGAGATTAGTGGGCAAAATTAGGGCACATGGTATTGGGGGTAGGGTACTGACATGGATAGAAAATTGGTTAACAGACAGAAAGCAAAGAGTGGGGATAAATGGGTCCCTTTCGGAATGGCAGGCAGTGACCAGTGGGGTACCGCAAGGTTCGGTGCTGGGACCCCAGCTATTTACGATATACATTAATGACTTAGACGAAGGGATTAAAAGTACCATTAGCAAATTTGCAGATGATACTAAGTTGGGGGGTAGTGTGAATTGTGAGGAAGATGCAATAAGGCTGCAGGGTGACCTGGACAGGTTGTGTGAGTGGGCGGATACATGGCAGATGCAGTTTAATGTAGATAAGTGTGAGGTTATTCACTTTGGAAGTAAGAATAGAAAGGCAGATTATTATCTGAATGGTGTCAAGTTAGGAGGAGGGGGAGTTCAACGAGATCTGGGTGTCCTAGTGCATCAGTCAATGAAAGGAAGCATGCAGGTTCAGCAGGCAGTGAAGAAAGCCAATGGAATGTTGGCCTTCGTAACAAGAGGAGTTGAGTATAGGAGCAAAGAGGTCCTTCTACAGTTGTACCGGGCCCTGGTGAGACCGCACCTGGAGTACTGTGTGCAGTTTTGGTCTCCAAATTTGAGGAAGGATATTCTTGCTATGGAGGGTGTGCAGCGTAGGTTCACTAGATTAATTCCCGGAATGGCGGGACTGTCGTATGTTGAAAGGCTGGAGCGATTGGGCTTGTATACACTGGAATTTAGAAGGATGAGGGGGGATCTTATTGAAACATATAAGATAATTAGGGGATTGGACACATTAGAGGCAGATAACATGTTCCCAATGTTGGGGGAGTCCAGAACAAGGGGCCACAGTTTGAGAATAAGGGGTAGGCCATTTAGAACGGAGATGAGGAAGAACTTTTTCAGTCAGAGGGTGGTGAAGGTGTGGAATTCTCTGCCTCAGAAGGCAGTGGAGGCCAGTTCGTTGGATGCTTTCAAGAGAGAGCTGGATAGAGCTCTTAAGGATAGCGGAGTGAGGGGGTATGGGGAGAAGGCAGGAACGGGGTACTGATTGATAGTGATCAGCCATGATTGCATTGAATGGCGGTGCTGGCTCGAAGGGCTGAATGGCCTACTCCTGCACCTATTGTCTATTGTCTATTGTCTATTGTCTAAGACAGTAAGTTTTTGATGGTTGTCCTTTACCTTGTTGTTTAACTCTGTATTCGAATATTGCGGCTGCAATAAACTTCTTCTACAACCAACAAGTTTCCGGACTCGCCATATTGGTGACCCCGACGTGATCTGGACGATCACCGACTATGCAGGGACCCGACGCCTCGTCGGCGTTCACCTTCCGTGGTTTTGGACGCACGCACCGCAATCTTGGTTTATACACACCGAAGCTCAATTTCATATAAAGAAGATATCGGACGACTCCACGAGGTATTACTACCTCGTCAGCGTTCTATCAACGGAGACGACCACGCGCGTGATGCGGTTCATCGTTAATCCACCTGCGGAAAGCAAGTACGAGGCCCTGAAGAAAGTATTACTGCGAATCTTCGGGTTTAATAAGCATGGTGGTGCGGAAAGACTTCTGCACCTACCGGATCTTGGAGACCGACTGCCTTCCGTCCTCATGTCCGAAATGATGATGCTAGCCGGTGAGCATACGGATTGCCCTATGTTCGAACAGGCATTCCGCGAGAAGCTTCCTGAGGATGTCCGACTGCTGCTCACGGATTGTTCTTTTAAGGACCCCGAAGCATATGCAGCGAAAGCGGACGCGCTCATAGCGGCAAAAAACAAGGCAAGCGGTTCGATCAACAAGGTCTCGACATCAGTGACCACGCCACAGCGACGGCAAGATGGCGCCACGTCTCCCGCCAATTCTCCGAAAGCCCGCCAAAAAGATCCGCACAAGCGCGGCTGGTGCTATTATCACCTACGATGGGGTAGAGAATCCCGCAACTGCCGCTCACCTTGTACCTTCGCGGGAAATGCCTCGGCCGATCGTACATAGGGGCAGTTACGATTGGCCATGATCGATTCACGGACACAGAATTTTTGGTGGACACGGGAGCCATCGTCAGTATAGTGCCGCCGACCGACCTCGAAACCAGAACGGGTAAGACAGGTCCCACCCTCATCGCGGTTAACGGCAGCCCCATTCGCACTTTCGGTATACGGAAGATGTCCCTTGTGTTAGGCCTCCGCACGTACGAATGGCCATTCATCATAGCCGACGTCAAACAAGCGATCTTGGGAGCAGATTTTCTCTGGGCTTTTTCACTGGTCCCTGATGTCCGCGGTAACGACCTCCGACCCTACGCCGAAGATGAGCACGTCGCTCCGACAATCGCCTCCTCGCCCAGCCCTACTGTCCAGGCCGTCGTCGCGGCCCCCGACTCGTATGCTGAGATCCTGGCGGAGTTTCCAGAGCTGCTCATTCAACGTTTCGACACGTCTTCGGCCAAGCACGGCGTGGTCCATCACATCCGCACCGAAGGCCCTCCTGTTTTCGCTCGGGCCAGGAGGCTACCGCCAGACAAACTGGTGGTGGCACGGGCAGAGTTCAGGAAGATGGAGGAAATGGGAATTGTTCGTCAGTCTGACAGCCCGTGGGCCTCGCCGTTACATATGGTCTCCAAGGCATCTGGGGGGTGGAGACCATGTGGCGATTATCGGCGTCTCAATGCTGTCACCACGGCTGATCGCTACCCCATACCGCACCTACAGGACTTTTCATCTGGGCTGGAAGGAGCGGTGGTGTTCTCCAAAATCGATTTGGTGCGAGGATACCACCAGATCCCGGTGCGACCGGAGGACATACAGAAAACTGCAACGATTGCTCCGTTCGGGTTGTTTGAATGGTTGCGTATGCCTTTCGGTTTAAAGAACGCGGCACAGGCTTTCCAACGACTGATGGACCGCGTGGGCCGGGGTTTACCCTTTTTGTTTATTTATTTAGACGACATCCTGGTTGCCAGCACCTCAGTACAGGAACACCAGGCCCACTTGCGGACCGTGTTCCAGCGGCTCCAAGACCACGGGCTCATAATCCAACCCTCCAAATGTCAATTCGGCCTTCCTGCTCTTGATTTTCTAGGGCACAGAATTACCCCTGCCGGCGCCTCCCCTTTGCCCGAGAAGGTGGAGGCTATCCGGGCATTTCCTAGGCCTACCACAGTAAAAGGGCTACAGGAGTTCGTAGGCATGGTTAATTTCTACCATAGGTTCGTCCCGGCAGCGGCGCGAGTCATGCGCCCGCTCTTCCAATGCCTGGCAGGGAATCCGGTAGAGTTGATATGGTCCCCGACCGCAGAGTCGGCTTTTACAGCAGCTAAGGCAGCTTTGGCAGACGCCACCATGTTGGTCCACCCGAGCCCCTCCGCCCCCACGGCCCTGACGGTTGACGCCTCTGACGTGGCGGTGGGCGGGGTTCTGGAGCAGCAGGTCGGTGGCCGTTGGCAGCCTTTGGCGTTTTTCAGCCGGCAACTAAATTCGGCTGAGCTGAAGTATAGCGCATTTGACCGAGAGCTTCTGGCTCTCTATTTAGCTGTTCGTCATTTCAGGTACTTCCTTGAGGGCCGCCCATTTGTGGCCTTTATGGACCATAAACCATTAACATTTGCTTTTGTCAAATTGTCTGACCCATGGTCGGCCCGCCAGCAGCGGCACCTGACTGCTATCTCCGAATTCACCACCGATGTCCGTCATGTCGCGGGTAAGCTTAATGCCGTTGCTGACGCCCTGTCTAGACCTGCTTTTCCCCCTATTTCGGCGGTGGACTGCGAAGTGGATCCCAAGAGCTTGCGGAGGCACAGCTTCTAGCGGATACCGCTTCGGCATACCAGTCCACCACTTCGGGATTGAAGTTGGCCCAGGTAGCTTGTGGGTCAGAAGGCACAAAAGTCTGGTGCGATGTTTCTCTTCCCCGTCCCAGGCCGGTAGTACCGCCCTCCCTTCAGCGCCGGGTTTTCGATGCCATTCATGGGCTGGCGCACCCGTCCATCCGCTCCACCTCTGCTTTGGTAGCAGCTCGGTTTGTCTGGCATGGCCTACGGAAACAGGTAGCGGGTTGGGCGCGTGCCTGCGTTCCCTGTCAGACCGCTAAAGTCCAGCGCCATGTCCAGCCCCCGTACAGGATTTCGAGGTCCCGGCTGTTCGTTTTTTCCACATCCACGTGGATTTGGTTGGTCCTTTGCCTTCCTCCCGGGGCTACTCCCACCTCCTCACGGTGGTGGATCGGTTCACCCGGTGGCCAGAGGCTTTCCCATTGTCTGATATTTCGTCAGCGTCTTGTGCTAGGACTTTGGCCCTTCATTGGGTAGCTCGTTTCGGGGTCCCGGCAGTTATTACCACTGACAGAGGCCCACAATTCACTTCGTCCCACTGGGCCGCGCTCGCAGAACTGTACGGGTCCAAGTTACAACCCACTACTGCATATCACCCCCAGGCAAATGGACTCGTAGAAAGGTTCCACCGCCAACTTAAGGCGTCCCTCAGTGCAAGGCTTGAAGGCCCGGACTGGGTAGACCAGCTCCCTTGGGTTCTTTTGGGCATCCGGACTGCTCCTAAGCTAGATCTCGGTGCGTCGTCCGCAGAGCTAGTATATGGCTCGACACTTCGAGTACCCGGAGATCTGTTTCCGGACCCTTCAGACCAGCTGCCTACAGTCCCATCAGTGTTAGCATCTCTCCGGGAACGGGTGGGCTCCCTGGCTCCAGTTCCGACTTCACGTCATGGGTGTCCCATGGTACATGAACCGCCTTCCCTGAAGGACTGTGAGTTCGTTTTTCTGCGAAAAGATTCCCATCGCGCCCCGTTGCAGAGGGTCTATCAAGGGCCGTTCCGGGTTTTGCGTAAGGGAACGGCTACCTTCACCTTAGACATGTGCGGCAAGAGTGAGCTCGTCTCGGTGTCCCGGCTCAAACCTGCACATTTGGATCCGGATCAAACAGTCCTGGTCGGTCAAACCCCTAGGAGAGGCCGACCTCCGTTAGTTCCGCTCAGTCCGGGACCCCCCGTTCCGACAGTTCCTCCAGCACCCCCCGTTCCGGCAGTTCCTCCAGGACCCCCCGTTCCGGTAGTTCCTCCAGGACCTCCCGTTCCGGCTGTTCCGCCAAGTCCGGAACCCCCGGCTCCTGTGGTTCAGGCTGTCCCTCTCCGTACTCGTTATGGTCGCGAAATCCGGCTCCCTGCTAGGTTCCGCACCTCGGGTTCTGGGAGGGGTCATGTAGCGACCATAGAGAATGGTCCAGGTCGTCGAACCCTCGGATTGGCCAGCGAGGTCACGTGTGAACGCGACCATGGGGATTGGTCCAGGGAGCGACATCGCTGATTGGCCAGCGATGTCATGTGCGCGTTTGGCGCCCGAAATAGTTAGTTCGGCGAAGTCTTCGAAGAAGACAGTTAGTTTTTGATGGTTGTCCTTTACCTTGTTGTTTAACTCTGTATTCGAATATTGCGGCTGCAATAAACTTCTTCTACAACCAACAAGTTTCCGGACTCGCCATACAGGCCCTCTTTTTTAATTCATTTTCTGCATCAGCTGCAGTTGGTTCTACAGAGGGTCGCTTGTCAGAAGCTCCTGCTGTTCATCGCGACGCTGCCTACACACAGCTGTGCGTGCTTTCACTGAAAGAGGGAATAATAGAGCTTGCCACCAGCCAGCCCACTAACAAATTACCTCACTTTGCAATTGGATTCTTTGTTTATTTTGCTTCATATTCATTTAGTGTAGTTCAGTTTAGTTTAAAGAGATACTGCGTGGAATCATGCCCTTCGGCCCCACCGAGTCCGCACCAGCCAGCGATCCCCGCACACTAACACTATCCTACACACACTATTTATAGCAAGCCAATTAACCTACTAACCTGAAGGTAGATACAAAATGCTGTAGTAACTCAGCGGGTCAGGCAGCCTCCTGAGACGCTCCAGAGCAGCCTCCTGAGATGCTGCCAGACCCGCTGAGTTACTCCAGCATTGATTTAAACCAGCATCTGCAGTTTTTTTTTCCTACACGACCTACAAACCTGTACGTCTTTGGAGTGTGGGGGGAAACCGAAGATCTCGGAGAAAACCCACGCGGGTCACAGGGAGAACGTACAAACTCCGTACAGACGGCGCCCGTAGTCGGGATCGAACCTGAGTCTCCGGCGCTGCATTCGCTGTAAGGCGGCAACTCTACCGCTGCGCCACCGTGCCGCCCTGTTACAGCTTTAGCTTGGAAAGTGAATTAGACCTGTGGCCTCTTTCCCCTGACGCTGCTCTGCGGAATATGGTACAAGGCATGTGGTGGAGTTGTCAAAGACCTGAGGGCAAAGGGGAGGCACGGTGGCACGGCCCTCACAGCGCCAGAGACCCGGGTTCCATCCCGACTACGGCCGCTGTCTGGACAGAGTTTGTACGTTCTCCCCGTGACCAAGTGGGTTTCCTCCGGGTGCTCCGGTTTCCTCCCACACTCCAAAGACGTGCAGTTTTATAGGTTAATAATTGGTTTCTGTAAAATTAGTTTGTCCTGTACGGGACCCGCCCTTGTCCCGTATTAGTAGGGTTGCCAACTTCCTCACTCCCAAATATGGGACAAAGGGTAACGTCACCGCCCCACGCCCCACCGCGCCCTCACCCAGCCAGCGGCCACGTTCTCCCGCTCCACCAATGGCGGCCGCCCGGGCCGGGAGCACGTGGCCACTGGCTGGGTGAGGTCACGTGGTGCGCGGGGCGGCGACGTCACCCTTTGTCCCGTATTTGGGAGTGAGGAAGTTGGCAACCCTACTAATACGGGACAAGGGCGGTCCCGTACAGGACAAACTAATTTAGCCCAAAATACGGGATGTCCCGGCTAATACGGGACAGTTGGCAACACTAGATGTAACACAGCCTGGAATGAAGGGGGCAGGAACGGGTGGACCTCTACCGCCGCGCCACCGTGCCGCCCTAAACCAGCTGGTGTAAACCAGCATCTGCAGTTCCTTCCTACACAGACGTGCTTGTTGCTTTCTGGGTGCCAGCCTCCTATTGTCCGCTGTGGATTGCCTGCGCGCATGTATGAATGGGTGCTGGTACCAGTCTCTTTGGCTGCACATTGTCCCATCTCTGGCAGTGGACCAGCCTGAGGTAATGAGCCATTTCAATCCACCCTGGCTGGCATTGTCGTCACAGGCCCTGCTCAGTTTAACCTCACACCGGCAACTGCAGCAGTGAGAACAAGTGGAAGTTTGTATTCTTATATAAACAAGTCTTTTAGAAATACTCGCTGGCTCCAGTACAGTACTGAGTCTGTCCGCACTGCAGTTCTCCAGGCTTCATCCAATTTTAAGCTATTTGACCCAAGGTTTGTTGTGATCTAGAGAAGGATTTGTGGGAGATTATGACTTTGCCTGATGGTTTAGTATGCACGATAGTGAATTCAAGTCAAGTCAAGTTTATTTGTCACATACACATACACGATGTGCAGTGAAATGAAAGTGGCAATGCCTGCGGATTGTGCACAAAAAAAAAGAAGAGTTACAGCATATAAATTACTACAGATACAGTTAAAGCAAATAAATTAAAGTTAATGCGGAGAAGACCAAATTTAGTCCCTGGAGTTATAAAAGTTAACAGTCCTGATGGCCTGTGGGAAGAAACTCCCCTCTCTCTGCGTTTTCATTTAGCTTGGTGTGTTTGGTGTGTTGAAAGAGTTGATAGTTGCAGTTGTGTAAAACTGTGTGCAACTCCTCCCCCCCTCTATCGTGGGGTAGACTGCCTTCCCCCTCCCCCCTCACCCCCCCCCCCCCACCCCCACCCCTCCCCTCCCCAATCTTTGCCCATTCCAAATCATGAACGGCCCACTCATCACTTTAATTTCATGTTCCATGTATCTTGTTGTTGTTTTATGACCGTTGGCAGAACAATTTCCCACCTGCGATAAATCGAGTCCTACCGTATCGTATTGTTTAATTTACTCATGGATAAACATTTCCCGTCGGTGCAGCTAGAAGAGGTAAATTAGAAGAGGGAACTCGGACAAGAAACCTGTAAGTGGAAATTCATGAAATCAGTAAGCTGCCAGCTCCCACGTTTTATTTATTTTAAACCATTGACTCGGGTCATAACTTATCCTTAATAAGGATTCTGAACCTGAAACATTAAACAGGGCGGCACGGTGGCACAGCGGTAGAGTTGCCGCCTCACGGCGCCAGAGACCCGGGTTCGATCCTGATCACATTCTATCATGGCTGATCTCTCTCTCTCTCCCTATCTTCTCCTGCCTTCTCCCCATAACCCCTGACACTCGTATTAGTCAAGAATCTGTCTATCTCTGCCTTAAAAATATCCACTGACTTGGCCTCCACAGCCGTCTGTGGCAAAGAATTCCACAGATTCACCACCCTCTGGCTAAAGTAATTCCTCCTCATCTCCTTTCTAAATGTACGTCCTTTAATTCTGAGGCTGTGGCCTCTGGTCCTAGACTCTCCCACTAGTGGAAACATCCTCTCCACATCCACTCTACCCAGGCCTTTCACTCTTCGGTAAGTTTCAATGAGGTCCCCCCTCATCCTTCTAATCTCCAGCGAGTACAGGCCCAGTGCCAACAAACGCTCATCATAGGTTAACCTACTCATTCCTGGGATCGTTCTCGTAAACCTCCTCTGGACCCTCTCCAGAGCCAGCACATCCTTCCTCAGATATGGGGCCCAAAACTACTCACAATGTTCCAAATGTCCCTGGTAGATTCACCTGTGCACTGTCACATTCCTTTCACCAATGTTTTTTTTTTAGTTTATAGACACATCACGGAAACAGGCCCTTCGGCCCACCGAGTCCGTGCCGTCCAGCGATCTCCGCACACTGACACAATCCTACACGCACTAGGGACAATTTACAATTATTACCAAGCCAATTAACCTACATACCCTCGCGTTTTTGGAGTGTGGGAGGAAACCGGAGCACCCGGAGAAAAAGCCATGCAGGTCACGGGGAAAACGTACAGACTCTGTACAGACAAGCACCCATAGGCAGGATCAAACCCGAGAATCTGGTACTGTCAGGCAGCAACTCTACCGCTGCGCCACCTTTGTAAGTGCTATTGATGTAAACTCACTAAAACACCGAAATTATGATATAGCTCTTGATAAATTAATCAGCACAATTGTACTGAAATAATGGTTGTATTTTATTTCATAAACATCAAGAGAGTAAATATGTTGCTGCTTTTTCCTCCCCTCCATTTAGCTTTGAATGATCCGTGTTCTTTTCCCCGTGCGCACTTGATACACAGCGTGAGTGTGTATCTCTCTTTGAAGAACCTTGCTCATTTGATGTGTAGTTTGCTGCTTGAAGTTCTTCTCAGTGACAAACATGCGCTTTTAATCTTTGACCATCTCTTTACGTGTCTGATGCTTCAAGATATCGTTTCATGTGCCCACATCTGACGGGTTTGCCCACAATCTGGTAACTGCAGCGCTGGCTGGCTGTCACATGACATAAACCATACCTTTGCTGTGTTGAACTAATATTTGAAATAGTTGTCATTCCAAAGACGTGCAGGTTTGAAGGTTAATTGGCTTGGCAAATGTAAACATTGTCCCTAGTAGGTGTAGGACGGTGTTAATGTGCGGGGATCGCTGGTCAGTGTGGACTAGATGGGCCGAAGGACCTATTTTCATGCTGTATCTCCAAACTCAACTAAACATACACTCCCAATGTGAAGATTTTTTTTAAAAGCACAATGTGCTGGAGTAACTCAGCGGGTCAGGCAGCATTTCTGGAGAACATGGACGGGTGACGTTTCAGGTCGGGACCTTTCTTCAGACTGTTTGCTTAATCCTACACCCTCTACATGGACCATAGAACAGTACAGCACAACACCAGGCCTTTCGGCCCACAATGTCCATGCTGAACATGATACCAACCCTAACTCATCTCATGTGCCTGCACATGGTCCATGTTTGTCCATTCCTTCTATATCCATGTGCCATTCTTATGATTCCCAGTTCAGTTTAGTCTGTCATCACGTGCACAATCTATCTATCTCTGCCTTAAAAATATCCATTGACTTGACCTCCACAGCCTTCTGTGGCAATGAGTTCCACAGATTCACCACCCTTTCTTCTGAACA
This sequence comes from Rhinoraja longicauda, assembly GCF_053455715.1. Taxonomy (NCBI): domain Eukaryota; kingdom Metazoa; phylum Chordata; class Chondrichthyes; order Rajiformes; family Arhynchobatidae; genus Rhinoraja; species Rhinoraja longicauda. The sequence goes on along the minus strand of NC_135979.1, from coordinate 3,363,166 downwards.
AGGAACCCATCCCGTAAGATGACCTATCCATGTTCTCCAGAGATATTCATATGTTGAAAGACTGGAGCGACTAGGCTTGTATACACTGGAATTTAGAAGGATGAGAGGAGATCTTATCGAAACGTATAAGATTATTAAGGGGTTGGACACGTTAGAGGCAGGAAACATGTTCACAATGTTGGGGGAGTCCAGAATAAGGGGCAGGCCATTTAGAACTGAGATGAGGAAAAACTTTTTCAGTCAGAGAGTTGTGAATCTGTGGAATTGTCTGCCTCAGAAGGCAGTGGGGGCCAATTCTCTGAATGCATTCAAGAGAGAGCTAGATAGAGCTCTTAAGAATAGCGGAGTCAGGGGGTATGGGGAGAAGGCAGGAACGGGGTACTGATTGAGAATGATCAGCCATGATCACATTGAATGGCGGTGCTGGCTCGAAGGGCCGAATGGCCTCCTCCTGCACCTATTGTCTATTGTCTATATTGCCAGACCTGCTGAGTTACTCTAACATCTTGTGTGCTTTTGAGATCCATTTGAAACTTATTTCTATTCCCAAACTGACATTCAGAGAGTTTTCTGCTCAGTTCCTTGCATCTGATATTCAACAAAGGCCAGCAAAACACTTGGTGGTGGATTCATGGTGATTTTATTTGGTTTATACTTCTCACAAAATTATAAATATGTCTTTTTTATATATGATGTTGCAGTTGATATTCGTCATTTGAAAACCAAATTTATGACGTTGTTTCACTTAGTGACCATCATAATTCTTCCCCGGTGTGCTGTGCTAAATCTGTCGGGAAAGTAAACTGTCAGCAGCCGCTTAATGTCATCTGTGACACCACATCATCTCCCTGTGTCTGTCGGCGGAAGTTGTGAGTTCAAACGCTGGGCACAGATATTCATGAGAGAGTTAGATTTAGGGCTAACGGAATCAAGGGATATGGGGAGAAAGCAGGAACGGGGTACCGATTTTGGATGTTCAGCCATGATCATATTGAATGGTGGTGCTGGCTCGAAGGGCCGAATGGCCTACTCCTGCACCTATTTTCTATGTTTCTATGTTTTCAGGCTGATGCTGATGTATTAGTACTGGGGGAGCGTGTTGGAAAGAACTTCAGATGCCGGTTTCAATCGAAGGTAGACACAAAATGCTGGAGTAACTCAGCGGGACAGGCAGCATCTCTGGCGAGATGGAATGGGTGATGTTTCAGGTCGAGACCCTTCGTCAGACCTGGGGGAGTGCTGGACAGTCAGTAATACTGCCTTTCCATTCAGTGGCACGGTGGCGCAGCGGGTAGAGCTGCTGCTTCACAACGCCAGGGACCCCGGTTCGATCCTGACTACGGGTGCTGTCTGCGTGCAGTTTGTATTTTGTCCCTGTGACCGCGTGGGTTTTCTCCGGGTGCTCTGGTTTCCTCCCACATTCCAAAGACACACAGGTTTGTAGGTTAATTGCCTCTAGTTTGTAAGATGTGAAACTGCGTGGTCTGAATCTATGAACTTGTGATGCTTCTGTGAGCAGGACTTTCAGTATATCTGTACCTTCCCACTCATGTGCACATGATAGTAAACTTGATTTAACAATCTTCTCAGCTCACGTACCAAGCGATTTAAATAACTCTTTATTGCATTGACTGGTCTGGACTCTGCCCAGACCATCACACAAACCAACCTCCCTTCCATTGATTCCATCTGCACCTCACGCTGCCTCGGCAAGCAAACAGTCTTACCCCGGCCACTCCCTCTTCTCCCCTCTCCCATCAGGCAAGAGGTACAGAAGTGTGAAAACACACACCTCCAGATTCAGGGATATTTTCTTCCCAGCTGTTATCAGGCAACTAACCAGGGTTGCCAACTGTCCCGTATGAGCCGGGACATCCCGTATTCTGGGGTAAATTGGTTTGTCCTGTACGGGACCGCCCTTGTCCCGTATGAGGCCCGGAGGGCGTTGTAGGCCCGGACACTGTAGGCCTGGACACTGTAGGCCTGGACACTGTAGGCCCGGACACTGTAGGCCCGGACACTGTAGGCCTGAACACTGTAGGCCTGGACACTGTAGGCCCAGACGCTGTAGGCCCGGACACTGTAGGCCCGGACACTGTAGGCCCGGACACTGTAGACCCAGACACTGTAGGCCTGGACACTGTAGGTTAACGGAGTGTGTTCGGGGAGCGGGGCCGAGTGTGTTCTCCTAACGGAGGTTGCGTAGCAACCCGTCTCCCGGCCCAGGCGGCCGCCATTAGTGGAGCGGGAGCACGTGGCCGCTGGCTGGGTGAGGTCACGTGGGGAGCGGGGCGGTGACATCACCTTTTGTCCCTTATTTGGGAGTGAGGAAGTTGGCAACCCTACAACTAACCCATCCTACCACCAACTAGAGAGTGATCCTGAGCTAGCGTCTACCTCACTGGAGACCCTCGGACTATCTTTAATCGGACTTTACTGAACTTTATCTTGCGCTAAACTTTATTCCTTTTATCATGTATCTGTACACTGTGGACGGCTCGATTGTCATGGTGCATAGTGTTTCCACTGGCTGGTTAGCACGCAACAAAAGCTTTTCACTGTCGCTCGGAACACGTGACACTAAACTAAACTAAACTCAACGGACTTGGAAAGGTGACAAATATTAGCGTTCATTTCACTTTTCTTTCTTTTAGGCTCCAAGTCAGTCACAGATATTTACAGCCACACGCAGTACCGCTGATTAGCATAAGTGGTGCTGGATATTGGCAGCTTTTAATACAAAGAGTAAATCAAACTAATTACAAAGTGAAAGAATCATTTCACTCAAGGTGCAGGCATGTTGAAAAGCACTCGGGGTAATTGCATTAAACTGCGTAAAAGGCTGTGAGTGGGTTGTTGTTAAAAATTGCCCTCATTGGTTTAGTCTCATTTATTGTCACATGTGCCGAGGTACAGTGAAAAGCTTTTGTTGCATGCTATCGAGTAATTGAAGAGACAATACACGATTACAATCATGCCGTCCACAGCATACAGATATCTTAAACTTTAGCAGCACGATGGCACAGCATTAGAGTATTGCGTACAGTTTTGGTCTCCTAATCTGAGGAGAGACATTCTTGCCATAGAGGGAGTACAGAGAAGGTTCACCAGATTGATCCCTGGGATGGCAGGACTTTCATATGAAGAAAGACTGGATAGACTCGGCTTGTACTCGCTGGAATTTAGAAGATTGAGGGGGGATCTTATAGAAACGTACAAAATTCTTAAGCGGTTGGACAGGCTAGATGCAGGAAGATTGTTCCCGTTATTGGGGAAGTCCAGAACAAGGGGTCACAGTTTAAGGATAAGGGGGGAGTCTTTTAGGACCGAGATGAAAAAGTTTTTTTTCACACAGAGAGTGGTGAATCTGTGGAATTCTCTGCCACAGAAGGTAGTTGAGGCCAGTTCGTTGGCTATATTTAAGAGGGAGTTAGATGTGGCCCTTGTGGCTAAAGGGATCAGGGGGTATGGAGAGAAGGCAGATACGGGATACTGAGTTGGATGATCAGCCATGATCATATTGAACGGCGGTGCAGGCTCGAAGGGCCGAATGGCCTACTCCTGCACCTATTTTCTATGTTTCTATGTTTCTATGTTACCTTACAGCGGCAGAGACCCGGGTTTGATCCTGACTTCGGGTGCTGTCTTTACGGAGTTTGTACGTTCTCCCTGTGACCGTGTGGGTTTTCTCCGGGCGCTCCGGTTTCCTCCCACATCCCAAAGACGTGTGGTTTTGTAGGTTAATTGGCTTCTGTAAATTGTCCCCAGCGTGTGTGGGATAGTGCTAGTGTGCGGGGATCGCTGGTCAGTGCGGACTAGGTAGGCCGGAGGGCCTGTTTCCGTGCTGTATCTCTAAACTAAACTAAACTAGGCGCGTGTATCTCCAGACCTGTGGCGATGTGCCTGAATCTTATCCACCCGGTGACTGAGCGTTGGGCTGCCTTGAAGGTTACTGACAACCATCGTCACAAGGCCAATCAAGTCCAGGCAACAGGTGGAGACCTTTTAGGTTTCACTGCATCTTATGCGAGCTCTTTCTTGGTCACGCTCAAAGCTGTCGGGTAGGTTCACCAGCAAGTAGACTTGGCAAGCTCACAGATATCGGCAGGCAGGGTGAGTGATTTGCTGTTGTGTGTCTTCCTGTGACGAATCTGGCAAGGGTCTCCAGTGCTGGCAGTGGCTGCTGTAATCCACAGGCCTCACTGGAAAACCCTGTCAATACAAAAGAAAAGATGTCGGAGTCGGTGAAAATGCCCTTTGCTGAGTGGGTGTGAGGAATAATGATTCCCTTGTTCCATTTACAGGGTCTTTGAATGATCGTGGCTGACCAGTGTGGCGGTAGAAACGTTAATGGCTGATCAGTGGGTCGCCAGTTGATATATTCAGTCAAACAAGTGCAGTCAAATTCATTCGAGCAGTAGGCACAAAATGGTGGAGTAACCCAGCGGGTCAGGCAGCATCCCGGGAGAGAAGGATCACTTCTCCCCAGAGATGCTGCCTGACCCGCTGAGTTACTCCACCATTTTGTGTCTACCTTCAATTTAGACCAGCATCTGCAGGGTTTTTTTCCTACACCTATTCATTTGAGATGTGCTATTTAATTAAAAATGACTGTTTGCAGGCAATGTCCTTAAAGGCCGAGATTTAGCTTGCATTGTGCATTTGTGTGTGTGTGTGTGTGTGTGTGTGTGTGTGTATGTGTGTGTGTGTGTGTGTGTGCGCGTGTGTGTATATGTGTTTGTGTATGTGTGTGTGTGTGTGTGTGTGTGTGTGTGTGTGTGTGTGTGTGTGTGTGTGTGTGTGTATGTGTGTGTGTATGTGTGTGTGTGTGTGTGTGTGTGTGTGTGTGTATGTGTGTGTGTGTGTGTGTGTGTATGTGTGTGTGTGTGTGTGTGTGTGTGTGTGTGTGTGTGTGTGTGTGTGTGTGTGGGTGTGTGTGTGTATGTGTGTGTGTGTGTGTGGGTGTGTGTGTTTATGTGTGTGTGTGTGTGTGTGTGTGTGTGTGTGTATGTGTGTGTGTGTGTGTGTATGTGTGTGTGTGTGTGTGTGTGTGTGTGTGTGTGTGTGTGTGTGTGTGTGTGTGTGTGTGTGTGTATGTGTGTGTGTGTGTGTGTGTCTCTTGTCTCCTTTATTAGAAGGACAGATGGCGGCACGGTGGCGCAGCGGTAGAGTTGCTGCCTTACAGCGAATGCAGCGCCGGAGATTCAGGTTCGATCCTGACTACGGGCGCCGTCTGTACGGAGTTTGTACGTTCTCCCCGTGACCTGCGTGGGTTTTCTCCGAGATCTTCGGTTTCCTCCCACACTCCAAAGACGTGCAGGTATGTAGGTTAATTGACTGGGTAAATGTAAAAATTGCCCCTGGTGTGTGTAGGATAGTGTTAATGTGCGAGGATCGCTGGGCGGCACGGACTCGGTGGGCCGAAGGGCCTGTTTCCGCGCTGTATCTCTAAATCTAAAAATCTGAAATCTAACTCTAGTATTAGGCTGATGCGTTCTGATGCTCAGACTAAAGTGCAAAACGCAGCACATATAGAAAGAACAAAATATGCACCAGTTCTGATTTGTGACCCCGGGCAATTAATTTTGAATTCCTGCTAATTTAATAAGACTGAGGCAGCATTTTAGTTTACACAGACCTGTCAAAACGATACAAGTGCGTTGTGTGCATGACACTAATTGTTCAGACAACTTATGCACTGATACGTAATTATGGATCACATGGGAGAAGTGGGTCAGTGATAGTACAATATAGTTCATTGTCTTTCCTTCTCAACGTCAGTAAGCTGCTGTATCAACCATGCTTAGCTGCTTTCTTCAGCCATGTAAGAAGAAGATGGAGCTGGCTAATTTTGTAGGATGTTTACAGCAAAGTTTAGTTTAGGTTAGTTTAGAGATACAGCAAGGAAACAGGCCCTTCGGCCCACCGAGTCCCTGCCGACCAGCGATCCCCGCACACTTACACTATCCCACACACACACACACCAGGGACAATTTTACTTTTATACCAAGCCAATCAACCTACAAACCTGTACGTCTTTGGAGTGTGGGAGGAAAACGTAGAAAACCCATGCAGGTCACGGGGAGAACGTACAAACTCCGTGCAGACAGAGTCTGTGGTCGGGATCGAACCCGGGTCTCTGGCGCTGTGAGGCAGCAACTCTACCGCTGCACCATTAGAGAAGTCAATGTTCATACCGCTGGGGTGTAAGCTGCCCAAGCAAAATATGAGGTGCTGTTCCTCCAATCTGCATTGGGCCTCACTCTGACGATGGAGGAGGCCCAGGACTGAAAGGTCATTTTAATTTGTTCAACCACAAATGGTCTCTCTGTAGTTAGCTAGGCCCCAGTCTTTGCAACTCTCTCCCGAAACCTCTTCATCCCTTTACCTTTTCTGTGCTGTGGGTTTTAAATAAAACAGGCTACAATGAATCATACTCTCAATATATAAAGGTATAAATATCTCATGAGATATTCAGTGTAAGTCTTCCTGGGTTCAAGCTTGGCTGTGCCACATTGTAATCCCTGGCTCTTCCATTTGTTGCAAGTCCCCAAATTTGAGGAAGGATATTCTTGCTATTGAGGGCGTGCAGCGTAGGTTTACTAGGTTAATTCCCGGAATGGCGGGACTGTCATATGTTGAAAGACTGGAGCGACTAGGCTTGTATACACTGGAATTTAGAAGGATGAGAGGAGATGTTATCGAAACGTATAAGATTATTAAGGGGTTGGACACGTTAGAGGCAGGAAACATGTTCCCAACGTTGGGGGAGTCCAGAACAAGGGGCCACAGTTTAAGAATAAGGGGTAGGCCATTTAGAACTGAGATGAGGAAAAACTTTTTCAGTCAGAGAGTTGTGAATCTGTGGAATTCTCCGCCTCCGAAGGCAGTGGAGGCCAATTCTCTGAATGCATTCAAGAGAGAGTTGGATAGAGCTCTTAAGGATAGCGGAGTCAGGGGGTATGGGGAGAAGGCAGGAACGGGGTTCTGATTGAGAATGATCAGCCATGATCACATTGAATGGCGGTGCTGGCTCGAAAGGCCGAATGGCCTCCTCCTGCACCTATTGTCTATTATCTATAAGTCAGAGAGTCATCGAGCCTTACAGCATGGAAACAGGCCCTTCTTGCCCACACTGACTGACATGTCCCAGCTACACTAGTCCCACCTACCCACGTTTGGTCCAGACCCCTCCAAACCTGTCCTATCCAAGTAAGTCTCCAGATATTTGTTTCCATGGAAAATAGTGAGATGAGGAGTAGGATTTCTGTGAGTTATTGTGGCGTACAGCAGAAGTCCGCCAGTGGACTTGACGATGCAAAAAAAGTTACGACGATAAAGGAAACAGGCCATTGGTAGCTGTTTGCTGGGTGAGAACGAGAAGCTGGTGCGACTTGGGTGGGGGAGGGATGGATGGATGGGGAGAGAGGGAGTGCCAGGGTGACTTGAAGTTCGAGAAATCAAAATTTATCCCACTGGGTTGAGAGGTGTCCAAGTAGCAACACTTGAGGGAAAGAATGGGTGACGTTTCGGGTCGAGACGTCCCTCTTCAGACTAGTTCCCTTGTATCAGTGCGTCTGAACAGCATACTCTAAAAAGTGACTGCACATGACACTTGCTGTAATGGAACGTACTACAATGGGAACAATAACTGCATCATTTTTCTCCAGGGCTGCAAGCAATAATCGTGGCATAAATAAAACACTCGATGAAGACAAATGCGATCTGATTTGAAGCTGATTTGCGCCACGGTTCATAACTCATTGCTGCCTGTTGTTGTATGTGATGCATCTGACCAACACTTGTGGTGTGGAAATCCCTTGCATCTTTCAGTTAACTAGTCCTTTGGTTAAGCAGAAGTTATTTTTATACTGCTATTTTAAAGATTATACGCATCCACTGTGCTCTCCTACATCAACTGCTGTGTGGAGAATGTCACGGAGGACAAGGTGATAAAGATGTTCCCAAACCGGAAACCCTGGATGAACAAGGAGGTACAGAACCTGCTGAGGGCACGCAACAATGCCTTTAAATCTGGTGACACTTCAGCATACAGTGTTGCCAGATCACACCTAAGCAAAGGTATTAAAAGGGCCAAAGACACCCATAGGCAACGGGTGGAAGACCACTTCAACACCACGGACACCAGAAGCATGTGGCAGGGTGTCAGGGACATCACTGGCTACAAGAGCAGCCCTGCCTGCCCCCACAGCGATATGGCATTGACCAACGAGCTTAACACCTTCTTTGCCCGCTTTGAAACTGGCAAAACCACCTTGAGTGAAAGAACCCCAGCCGAGGCGGTGGGACAGGTCTTGCAACTGAGCACACAGGAGGTACAACGCGCTCTGCAAAGGGTCAACCCACGCAAGGCTGCAGGACCGGATGGTGTTCAAGGAAGGGTACTGAAGGACTGTGCTGAACAGCTGGCTGAGGTATTCACCAGGATCTTTAACCTGTCATTATCTCTGGCTACGGTCCCCAAGTGCCTGAAGTCGGCTATCATAGTTCCGGTGCCGAAAAAAGCAAAGATCTCCAACCTGAACGACTACCGCCCGGTTGCCCTAACGCCGATTGTCATGAAGTGCTTTGAGAGGCTAGTCCTCTCACACATCAAATCCAGCATCCCTGACTCACTGGACCCACATCAATTTGCATACAGGGCAAATAGATCTACAGAGGACGCCATCTCTCTGGCTCTTCACACTGTCCTGACTCACCTAGAGAGACAGGGCACGTACGTGAGGATGCTATTCATAGACTATAGCTCCGCCTTCAACACGGTCATCCCCACCAAGCTCATCACCAAACTCCACCAGCTAGGCCTTAGCTCGTCATTATGTGACTGGATCCTGGACTTCCTGCTGGAACGACCGCAGGCAGTGAGAATGGGCCCGCACCTGTCCTCCACTATCACCCTGAGTACCGGCACACCACAGGGCTGTGTTCTGAGCCCCATGCTCTACTCCCTCTTCACACACGACTGTGTTCCTGCATTCGACACCAACACCATTGTCAAGTTTGCAGATGACACAACGGTGATCGGGCTGATCACCAACGGGGATGAAACAAACTATAGAGCGGAGGTGCAGAACCTGGCGGACTGGTGCTCGGATAACAACCTGTCCCTAAATACCACCAAGACCAAGGAGCTGATCATCAACTTCCGTAGGTCACATAACGGGGAATATGCCCCGATCTCTATCAATGGGGTCAGTGTGGAGAGAGTGTCCAGCTTCAAGTTTCTGGGCACTCACATTTCGGAGGACCTAACATGGTCCAATAACACTGCTGCGCTGGTCAAGAAGGCACAACAAAGACTGTTCTACTTAAGAACACTGAAAAAGTCTGGTCTACCCCAACAGCTGCTGACGACCTTCTACCGCTGCACCATAGAGAGCATCCTAACGCATGGCATCCCTGTGTGGTACCTCAGCTGCACGGAGGCAGAAAGGAAAGCTCTACAGCGGGTAGTCCATAGAGCTCAGAGGGCCATCGGAACACAGCTACCAGACTTGGAGGGCATCTACAACACACGATGCCTCAGAAAAGCCACCAGCATCCACAAAGACTCTTCACACCCCTGCAACAGTCTGTTCGAACTCCTTCCATCGGGCAGACGATACAAGGCCTTCTATGCCCGCACCTCCAGACTCAGGAACAGCTTCATCCCCAGGGCCATAGCTGCTATGAACCGGTCCTGCTGAGCCGGATGGCCACAACGCATAGATCAACTTGCACTTTACCCTGTCCAAAACTGTTACAACTGTTCGTTTCGTTGGGTTGCTGCTGTCTAAATCACCTAAATTAGTGCATCGTATGGGAGGCGCATTCCCAATCTCGTTGTACCCCTGGGTACAATGACAATAAAGATATATTGTATTGTATTGTATTGTATTGTATTGTATTAAATTTTGTTCGGTTTGGTTTAGAGATACAGGCACTTTGGCCCACCGGGTCCGCGCCGACCAGCGATCCCCGCACACTGACACTACCCTACACACACACACACTAGGGACAATTTACACTTACACCAAGCCAATTAACCTACAAACCTGTACGTGTGGGAGGAAACCGAAGATCTCGGAGAAAACCCACACAGGTCACGGGGAGAACGTACAAACTCGGTACAGACAGCACCCTTAGTCGGGATGGAACCCGGGTCTCCGGCGCTGCATTCACTGTAAGGCAGCAACTCTAATGCTGCGCCACCGTGCCACTCTGGAGAAAAGGAATGGGTGACGTTGAATATTGATTTCTCTAACTTCAAGTAACCCCGGCATTCCCTCTCTCTCCATCCCTCCCCCTCCCAAGACCTACCAGGTTCCCGTTCTCACCCAGCAAACAGCTAACAACGGCCCGCTTCCTTTATCATCGTTACTTTTTTGCACATCATTCATTCATTTAGACGATAGACAATAGACAATAGGTGCAGGAGGAGGCCATTCGGCCCTTCGAGCCAGCACCGCCATTCAATGTGATCATGGCTGATCATTCTCAATCAGTACCCCGTTCCTGCCTTCTCCCCATACCCCCCTGACTCCGCTATCCTTAAGAGCTCTATCTAGCTCTCTCTTGAATGCATTCAGAGAATTGGCCTCCACTGCCTTCTGAGGCAGAGAATTCCACAGATTTACAACTCTCTGACTGAAAAAGTTTTCCCTCATCTCTGTTCCAAATGGCCTACCCCTTATTCTTAAACTGTGGCCCCTGGTTCTGGACTCCCCCAACATTGGGAACATGTTTCCTGCCTCTAACGTGTCCAACCCCTTAATAATCTTATATGTCTCGATAAGATCTCCTCTCATCCTTCTAAATTCCAGTGTATACAAGCCTAGTCGCTCCAATCTTTCAACATACGACAGTCCCGCCATTCCGGGAATTAACCTAGTAAACCTACGCTGCACGCCCTCAATAGCAAGAATATCCTTCCTCAAATGTGTTCTCTATCTCTCTACATCATCGTCTATATCTCTCGTTCCCCTCTCCCCTGACTCTCAGCCTGACGAAGGGTCTCGACCCGAAACGTCACCCATTGCTCCTCTCCAGAGATGCTGCCTGTCCCGCTGAGTTACCCCAGCATTTTGTGTCTGTCTGCAGAAAGGGATTAGTTGCTTCTGTAGATTTTTGCCCATGAAACTCTGCTTTCTGCTCTCATAGGCAATTAGCATGAAATCAATACACATTATTGTTGTGTAGTTCCAGACTTAATGTTATGAAAGATTTAAGGTTGTTTTCTTGGCTGTGGCAATTATAATTAATTTCAAGTATGCAACACTTGAAAAACATGGAACTGCAGGCGGTGCAGAGATTTATAATCTATTTTCTATTTTAATAACTTGTTCCAGCCACTGAACGAGGAAAGTCCTGATTTAAAAGGTCCCACAGTAGCTCAATGAACCAATCGTGACAAGTGCGTAGAGAGATTTCTGAGAAAGAGAAACTGGATCCATTTAATAATACATTTATCACGTTTGTTCTTGCCAGTCCTTGCTGCAAAGAAATCTCTGAATGGCTTGAAAATGGTTCAAAAAAGCACCAATCGTAATTTTAAAAATCTTAGTTCTGTCACAGTATTGGACGCATACACATGTATTCCAATACATCCAATCCAGGAATAAAGATAGACACAAAATGCTGGAGTAACTCAGCGGGACAGGCAACATCTCTGGAGAGAAGGAATGGGTGACGTTTCGGGTCGAGATATACCACACATAGAATCAGTTCAAACTCAAGTACAATAGAGAGAGCAAAGAGGAAGATACAGAATGCAGAATATAGTTGTCAGCATTGTAGCGCACCAGTTCTGTCTGTACGGAGTTTGTACGTTCTCCCTGTGACCTGCGTAGGTTTCCTCCGGGTGCTCCGGTTTCATCCCACACTCCAAAGACCTACAAGTTTGCAGGTTAATTGAATTAATTGGTATAAATTGTCCCTGGTGTGTGCAGGGTAGTGTTAGTGTGTGTGGGGATCGCTGGTCGGCGCGGACTCGGTGGGCCGAAGGGCCTGTTTCTGTGCTATACCTCAAAACTAATCCCAACTAAACTAAATTGAATGATGTGGAGAACAGATTTCGTCAGCTACAGGTCTGAGATCTAAAGACATGCACATGGAAACCATATATGATATAATTAAAATCTCTAGTAATGTAAATGACTACAACAACCCCTATAAACGTGATGTCCTACATTGTAAAAGGCACTCGAGTCAAGTAGCTAAGATGATTAGAGAGAGTCTGTTTGCAGAATCGACTGTACATCTCATTATAAAATGTGAATACAAAATGTATTTCTTCTTTTCTCAATTTAATGGTCTTTCCACAAATCCCTGAGAACTCTGCCCTGTAAAGATAAAGACCAAGCTGCCCAATATCACAACCAGAAATCCAGTGACTCTAAATGGTTTAGGAACATCCTCATGTAAACCCCTTGGTGGTCGAACCAAACACACTTGAGGGCGTGCAGCGTAGGTTTACTAGGTTAATTCCCGGAATGGCGGGACTATCATATGTTGAAAGACTGGAGCGACTAGGCTTGTATACACTGGAATTTAGAAGGATGAATGGAGATCTTATCGAAACGTATAAGATTATTAAGGGGTTGGACACGTTAGAGGCAGGAAACATGTTCCCAATGTTGGGGGAGTCCAGACCCAGGAGCCACACAGTTTAAGAATAAGGGGTAGGCCATATAGAACTGAGATGAGGAAAAACTTTTTCAGTCAGAGAGTTGTGAATCTGTGGAATTTTCTGCCTCGGAAGGCAGTGGAGGCCAATACTCTGAATGCATTCAAGAGAGAGCTGGATAGAGCTCTTAAGGATAGCGGAGTCAGGGGGTATGGGGAGAAGGCAGGAACGGGGTACTGATTGAGAATGATCAGCCATGATCACATTGAATGGCGGTCCTGGCTCGAAGGGCCGAATGGCCTCCTCCTGCACCTATTGTCTATTGTCTATTAGTAGGAAGGAACTGCAGATGCTGGCTTACGCCGAAGATAGACACAGAATGCCGGAGTAACTCAGCGGGACAGGCAGCATCTCTGGAGAGAAGGAATGGATGACGTTTCATGTTGAGACCCTTCTTCAGACTGAGAGTCAGGGGAGAGGGTGATTAGAGATGGAAGGGTAAGGCGTGAAATCAACAGATCAAAGCAGACGATGGTAGTGTGGGAAAGGGAGGGGGCGATAAAGTGTTTGGCAACCGGGAGATCGCGTAGGCCGAGACGGGCCAGAGGGCAAAAAAAACTCAAAATAAAACAACATTCCTTCAGAAAGGAGACGAGGAGGGATTTCTCTAGTCAGAGGGCGGTGAATCTGTGGAATTCATTGCCACAGACGGCTGTGGAGGCCAAGTCAATGGGTATTTTGAAAGCGCAGATTGATAGGTTCTTGATCAGTGCGGGTGTCAGGGGTTATGGGGAGAAGGCAGGAGAATGGGGTTGAGGGAGAAAAATAGATCGAATCAAATGGCGGTGTAGACTATATGGACTGAAAGGCTCAATTCTGTTCTGGTGTCTTACATCGGGTCGCCAACTGTCCCATATTAGCCGGGACATCCCGTATTTTGGGCTAAATTAGTTTGTCCCGTACGGGACCGCCCTTGTCCCGTATTAGTAGGGTTGCCAACTTCCTCACTCCCAAATAAGGGACAAAGGGTGACGTCACCACCCCGCGCCCCACGTGACAATAGACAATAGGTGCAGGAGGAGGCCATTCGGCCCTTCGAGCCAGCACCGCCATTCAATGTGATCATGGCTGATCATTCTCAATCAGTACCCCGTTCCTGCCTTCTCCCCGTACCCCATGACTCCGCTATCCTTAAGAGCTCTATCTAGCTCTCTCTTGAATGCATTCAGAGAATTGGCCTCCACTGCCTTCTGAGGCAGAGAATTCCACAGATTCTCTGACTGAAAATGTTTTTCCTCATCTCCGTTCTAAATGGCCTACCCCTTATTCTTAAACTGTGGCCCCTTGTTCTGGACTCCCCCAACATTGGGAACATGTTTCCTGCCTCTAACGTGTCCAACCCCTTAATAATCTTATACGTTTCGATAAGATCTCCTCTCATCCTTCTAAATTCCAGTGTATACAAGCCTCACCCAGCCAGCGGCCATGTGCTCCCGCTCCACCAATGGCGGCCGCCATTGGTGGAGCGGGAGCACGTGGCCGCTGGCTGGGCGAGGTCGCGCGGGGGCGGTGACGCCACCCTTTGTCCCATATTTGGGAGCGAGGAAGACGGCAACCCTAGTCTTACAGTGTGACATTATGACCTATAAGATTGCACTGATAAGCAAAGTTTACAATGTAGACACCAGATTGGATGTCATTATTTGCTTCAATGTTGTGCCGTGAGTGGTGGGTAGATTATTAGCGGATTTGTGGGCTGTGGATTTCTAAATGCCTGTATTGTACCGCGTTTGCCCACACACCGCTGATAACCTTGAACTCGAAACGGAGACTGAGAAATGGAGTGAGCGCGATCCTGTGTGGTAATTGTAAAATGAATTGCTTATCTTTGAGTTTCCCTGCATTTCATTATCAAACTATTCCCTGCTTGAACTCATTTGTATTATTAGCAGCGAGCTTTTCCTGTAAAATCGGCCTTTTGAATTTCACTACAATTTGCTGGTCAGGACAATGGATTGCCATAAGAAGGTAGATATTTTATGAAATTATATATTCCTGAAAGATAGCGCTTGGCTCTATTTGATATCTTTAGAACCTCATTGCGCACAAAGAGGGCTTTTTTTAACAAAGGCGTCGCTGCAAGACTAAAAAATCTAATTTTTACAAAATATTTGTCAGTATTAGACAATAGACAATAGACAATGGGTGCAGGAGTAGACCATTCGGCCCTTCGAGCCAGCACCGCCATTCAATGTGATCATGGCTGATCATTCTCAATCAGTACCCCATTCCTGCCTTCTCCCCGTACCCCCTGACTCCGCTATCCTTAAGAGCTCTATCTAGCTCTCTCTTGAAAGCATTCAGAGAATTGGCCTCCACTGCCTTCTGAGGCAGAGAATTCCACTCTGAGGCAGAGAGTATTGCTGATGAGTGTGACCTGAAGCCAGTATCACCATTGCAGTCATAATAATGTTCAGAGTGCAATAATACTAAAAGGCCATCGCATTTATAATGTAAGCCATCTCTAACGATGACACTTGCAATTTGACGGCGAAATGGACAATTAATACCATATGCTCAAAAGTTTAGTTTAGAGATACAGCGAGGAAACAGGCCCTTCGGCCCACCGAGCCCGTGCCGACCAGCGATGCCTGCACACTAACACTACCCTGCACGCACACGGGACAATTTACAATTTTACCAAGCCAGTTAACCTGCAAACCTGTATGTCTTTGGAGTACTGATTGTGGATGATCAGCCATGATCACATTGAATGGCGGTGCTGGCTCAAAGGGCTGAATGGCCTACTCCTGTACCTATTGTCTATTGTGGGAGGAAACCGGAGCTCCTGGAGAAAACCCACACAGGTCACGGGGAGAACGTGTTAACTCCGTACAGACAGCACCCGTAGTCAGGATCGAACCCGGGTCTCTGGAGCTGAAAGCGCTGTAAGGCAGCAACTCTACCGCTGCGCCACCCTCTCGCCCATTGTAGCACATCACGGTCCATTGCCCTCAAAAGGGGTAATTAAAGAACAGTTCAGAAGCCTGATAGCAGAGGGGAAGAAGCTGTTTGTGAGTCTGGTGATGAAGTTTCTGTACTTTGTGCCAGATGGGAGCAGGGAGATGAAGGAATGACCCGGGTGGGCAAAGACTTTGATGAAGTTGTTCTGTTATCTGAGGTGGTGTGAAGTGAACGTGGATCAACGGTGGGAAGTCTGGATGTGGGGGTCGAGCGTGAAGAAGTGTTTCGACCCGAAACGTCACCTATTCCTTGTCTCCAGGGATGCTGCCTGAGCCGCTGAGTTACTCCAGCATTTTATGTGTAAACCAGCATCTGCAGTGCCTTCCCACAGATTGTGTCTGCTCCACTGCGAAACCTCCACATGTGTGTCTACCTTGAAGAGGTTCGCCTCCTCTTCCCAACGAGAGAGCTGCAGCCTCCTCTCTCACTGCTCCCCCTCGGTGATTCCCCCAGCTCTCCGTCTCGACCACCACGTTTTAACCCAGAGGGTCTGAAGAAGATTCTCGACCTGAAATGCCACCAGTTCCTTCTCTCCAGAGATGCTGCTTGACCTTGCTGAGTTACACCAGCTTTTTGAGTCAATCTTCGTGAGAAGTCTGGACATAACGTCAGAAGTGATAGGAGCAGGATTAGGCCATTCGGCCCATCGGTCTGTCTGATGGACTGGCTACATCTACAACTCTCCGCAATTTCTTGCGGTCGTGGGCAGAGTGGATACAATCCGACAGTGTGACAATAGACAATAGGTGCAGGAGGAGGCCATTCGGCCCTTCGAACCAGCACCACCATTCAATGTGATCATGGCTGATCATTCTCAATCAGTACCCCGTTCCTGCCTTCTCCCCATACCCCCTGACTCTGATATCCTTAAGAGCTCCACTGTGCTTTCTGAGGTGCATTTGTAGAAGTTTGTACGAGTTACCGGAGTCATGCCAAACTCCCTCGATCTCCTCTGGAAGTAGGGATATTGGTGTGTCTTGGCATCAATGTGTTTGGTCCACGACAGGTCATTGGTAATATTAACAATATTAATTTGAATGCACAACTACTTTTCCACCGTGAAGGATTATGCTCGTTTTAGAAGTGAAATCTTTATTGAAGAAAGATAGACACAAAATGCTGGAGTAACTCAGCAGGTCAGGCAGCATCTCTGGAGAGAAGGAATGGGTGACGTTTCGGGTCGAGACCCTTCTTCAGACTGATGCCAGGGGAGTGGGCGGTACAGAGATAGAATGTAGTCGGAGACAGTGAGACTGGTCGGAGAACTGGGAACGGGGAGGGGATGGAGAGAGAGGGAAAGCAAGGGTTACTTGAAGTTAGAGAAGTTAATGTTCATAGCGCTGGGGTGTAAGTTCCTCCTATTTGCGCTGGGCCTCACTCTGACGATGGAGGAGGCCCAGGACTGAATGGTTAGTGTGGGAGTGGGAGGGGGGAGTTAAAGTGTTGAGCAACTGGGAGATCAGGTACGTTTAGGCGGACTGAGCGGAGGTGTTCAGCTAAACGATCGCCCAGCCTGTGATTATGTTTTCTTTATTGAAGACACTTACAGTAATGGTGAGTCAATATCTTGAAGTAATGACAAGTCTCAAGAGATTGGAATCCTTTCTTATTTTTTTTTGCTACATTTCCGCAGGTTGAGTTCTCTGTCCAATGTCCTTAATGGTTTTAAGTGTTGATAGTATTTCTTTATTGTTAATTCCCACTCCTCGAAACCCAGATGGTGAGAAAACCGCCTGGAAAAAGTATATCTCAAATGAACAATGAGGCAATGCCCAGTGTGACACACCCTTGTCTCGCCTCCATCACTGCCTGTAACGATGTATGAATAGATGCGACCCTACCTACACATTGGCCAGGATTGCAAAGTTCTAGTTGAGTCGTAGAGTAATACAGCGTGGAAACAGGCCCCTCGGCCTAACTTGCCCACACTGGCCAACATGTCCCAGCTACACTAGTCCCACCTGCCTGTGTTTTGACTTGAGGGGCTTCAGTTATTGGGAGGCTAGGACTTTGCTCCTTGGAGCGCTATGTTCATTCACTTTCGCATCCACTCCCTACACACCAGGGGGAAATTTACACAGGCCAATTAATCTTTCGCCTGCATCTGCAGTTCCTCCATACATACTTGGTACCTTTGTTGAAAGACTGGAGAGACTAGGCTTGTATACACTGGAATTTAGAAGGATGAGAGGAGATCTTATCGAAACATATAAGATTATTAAGGGGTTGGACACGTTAGAGGCAGGAAACATGTTCCCAATGTTTGGGGGAGTCCAGAACAAGGGGCCACAGTTTAAGAATAACGGGTAGGCCATTCAGAACTGAGATGAGGAAAAACTTTTTCAGTCAGAGAGTTGTGAATCTGTGGAATTCTCTGCCTCAGAAGGCAGTGGAGGCCAATTCTCTGAATGCATTCAAGAGAGAGCTGGATAGAGCTCTTAAGGATAGTGGAGTCAGGGGGTATGGGGAGAAGGCAGGAACGGGGTACTGATTGGGAATGATCAGCCATGATCACATTGAATGGCAGTGCTGGCTCGAAGGGCCGAATGGCCTCCTCCTGCACCTATTGTCTATTGTCTATTTGTCGGTGCCCTTCATGTGGCGACTATTTGTATACCTTGGGTACGCAAAACACAGAAATTCACTGTGTCTCCTCACATGTGACAATAAAATATTCATAAAGTATTCATTCATTCATCCATTCTTTCATTCTTCATTCATTCATTCATTCATTGCTAACCTCTCTTTTGCAGGTTGAGATTGAGAAGTTGGACTACCACCACTACCTGCCCCTGTTCTTTGACGGCCTTTGTGAGACCACCCACCCGTACGAGTTCTTTGCCAGGCAAGGTGTGCACGACATGCTGGAACACGGCGCCGGCAAGATCCTCCCGGTCATCCCGCAACTCATCATCCCCATCAAAAGTAAGAAACCAAACACGCTTTCGGGCGGCACGGTGGCGCAGTGGTAGAGTTGCTGCCTTACAGCGAATGCAGCGCCGGAGACTCAGGTTTGATCCTGACTACGGGCGCCGTCTGTACGGAGTTTGTACGTTCTCCCCGTGACCTGCGTGGGTTTTCTCCGAGATCTTCGGTTTCCTCCCACACTCCAAAGACGTGCAGGTTTGTAGGTTAATTGACTGGGTAAATGTAAAAATTTCCCTAGTGGGTGTAGGATAGTGTTAGTGTGCGGGGATCGCTGGGCGGCACGGACCCGGTGGGCCGAAGGGCCTGTTTCCGCGCTGTATCTCTAAAAAAAAACCCTTTCATTTTGGAACTTAGTTTAGTTTACAAAACAATACAATATTGTAGGAAAATAACTGCAGATGCTGGTACAAATCGAAGGTATTTATTCACTAAATGCTGGAGTAACTCAGCAGGTCAGGCAGCATCTCAGGAGAGAGGGAATGGGTGACGTTTCGGGTCGAGACCCTTCTTCAGACTGAATACAATGCAATATCTTTATTGTCATTGTACAAGTACAACGAGATTAAGAATGCCACTTCCATATCGATTGCTATAAAATAAATAAATCACGCTACGGGGGGTGGGGGAGGATATAAAGTGCAAAAAAGGTTCATGTAGGGTCAGTTGTGCCAGATGACCCTGGGGGCAGAGAAAGATCGTGGTGGGCTCTCAGCAGGACCCATTCAGAGCATCTATATCTCTAGGGATAATTTAATTTAGTGTATTTTAGTGCATTTTAGTGTAGATTAGTGTTGTTTAGTAACGTTTAATTTAGTTTAGTGCAGTTTAATTTAGTGTTATTCAATCTAGTTTAGTTTCGTGTAGTTTAATTTAATTTAGTTTAATGTAGTTTAGTTTAGTTGAGTTTAATTTAGTTTTGTGCAGTTTAGTTAAGTTTAGTGTAGTGTAGATTAGTTGAATTTAGTTGAATTTAGTTTGTAGTGTAGTTTAGTTTAATTTAATTTAGTTTAGTTTAGATCAGTTTAGTTTAGAGATACAGCGCAAACACAGGCCTTTCGGCCCACCGAGTCCGTACCGACCAGCGATCCCCACACTATCCTACACACAATTTTACCAAAGCCAATCAACCTACAAACCTGTACGTCTTTGGAATGTGGGAGGAAACCGGAGCACCCGGAGAAAACCCACGTGGTCACGGGGAGAACGTACAAACTCCGTACAGACAGCAACCCTAGTCAGGATCGAACCCGGGTCTCTGGCGCTGTGAGGCAGCGACTCTACCGCTGCAGCACCGTGCCGCCCTACGAAGCTCTTGAGGAATTCAGAACGGAAATGTATATAACATTGTGTGACAGAATCGTATTTACAATTATGAGAGGTATGGATAGGGTAGACAGTCAGAACCTTTTTCTCAGCGTGCAAATGTCCAACACTAGAGGGCGTAGTATTAAGGTGAGAGGGGGAAAGTTTAATGGAGATGTGTGGGTCAGGTTTTTTCCACAGAGAGTGGTGGGGGCCTGGAACGCGATGCCTGGGGTGGTGGTGGGTGGCAGATATGATATTGGCATTAAAGAGGCTTTTAGATAGGCACATGTATGTGCAGGGGATGGAGTGATATGGATCATGTACAGGCAGAGGAGATCAGTTTAACTTGGGCATCTTGTTCAGCACGGACATTGTGGGCCGAAGGGCCTGTTCTTATGCTGTACTGTTTCCAAGGTAGACACAAAATGCTGGAGTAACTCAGCGGGTCAGGCAAAACATCTCGGGAGATAAGGAATGGGTGACGTTTCGGGTCGAGACGTCACCCATTCCTTCTCTCCCAAGATATTTTGCCTGACCCGCTGAGTTACTCCAGCATTTTGTGTCTACCTTCGATTTAAACCAGCATCTGCAGTTTTCTTTCCTGTACTGTTTCCAGTCTGAAGAAGTGTCTCGACCCGAAACGTCGCCCATTATTTCTCTCCCGAGGTGTTGCCTGACCCGCTGAGATACTCCAACATTTTGTGTCTACCTTCGATTTAAACCAGCATCTGCAGTTTTCTTGCCTGTACTGTTTCCAGTCTGAAGAAGGGTCTCGACCCGAAACGTCGCCCATTATTAATCTCCAGTGACGCTGCCTGACCCGCTGAGATACTCCAGCTTTTTGTGCCTATCATCTGTACTGTTTAATGTTCTTATGCTGGAACTGCTGGAAGTTATGTGTAGGAAGGAACTGCAGATTTACACCGCAGATAGACACAAAATGCTGGAGTGTCTCAGCGGGGTCAGGCAAAACATCTCTGGAGAGAAGGAATGGGTGACATTTCGGGTCGGGTCGGAACCTTCTTCAGACTGAGAGTCTGGGGAGAGGGATACTAGAGATATGGGTGAGGTGTGGAAACGCCCGAAAGACACGTGGCTGTGGTAGTGAGTCTGGGTTAGAACGTGGTCGTGGAGCCGGTGAGCAGGAGGGATCACAGGGGGGGGCAGCGGGAGAGAGGATGCTGCAAAACTCTCGTCAGAGAGAGGAGGAGAACTTCTTCAAAGCCTTGAGGAGATTGAGCAGACAAAATTTTCTGGGAAGGAACTGCTGACGCTGGCTTACACCAGAGACAGACCCACAATGCTGGAGTTCCAGCGGTGTTCTTTTCCGAGGCTGGAAGCCCCTCTATTCTCCACGCACATGAAAGAAATGGGGAGGTAATGAATGTGCTTAATTTCGGTTCATGACCAAGGCACGTCTGCAGTTCCACAGAACATGCCCTGCTCTGAGTTGGCTTTGCGGTGATGTTGATGGCAATTTAATGGCGCGGTCTAGGGAGCTGTGAATAGCCTGGTCCTGAGTAGAAGCTGCATGACAGATACATTCTGAACATTTATAGCATTGTGGCTGACGTTGTGTGTTTTTTCCCTTTGTCACCCTGTGATTATGTGGCTGGCCACCATTATACTTCACTCGCACACCAGCGTCTGAATCACTCTGTGTAATTGCCTGGCTACCAACTATTGGCTCAGATTGATAAGCTGGGGCTGCTAATGACCACCACCACATTACGCCCAGTCACATAAACCCTCGCTCCGCACACTTGAGTAATGAAGATTGCAGCATTTGGCCTGGATCCTTGCACACAGTGCTGCTTCCTCTCGATTACTGAAGATTTACTCTGGCGTTTATTGCAGGGAAGGTAGTTTCTCCTTCTGCTGGTAATCAAGCCTTGACGTAAAACGCTGGAGTGGGACTGGGACTTCTCGGAGTCGAGGTGTTGAGGAAGGTAGACACAAGGTGCTGGAGTAACTCAGAGGGTCAGGCAGCATCGCTGGGGAAAAAGGACAGACCACGTTTTGAGTCCTATTTTCCTATCCATGCACCTGTTCATATATCTTCTCAAGGTTGTGATGGAACCTGCCTCATCTGCCCCCCCCCCCCCCCCCCCCAACACTCTCACTCTGAAGACTGAGGGTCCCGACCTGAAACATCACCCATCCTTTCTCGCCAGAGATGCTGCCTGACCCGCTGAGTTACTCCAGTATTTTGTGTCTTTCTTCGGTAAGCAAGCACATGCAGTTCCTTGTTGCTAATGTACAATGTGGAGGATTGTAGGATTTGAGGGGTTTTGTGGAATGGGAGGAATGGGGTTGGAATGGGAGGGGGGACTCTGGTGGTATCTGAAGACCAGAATGAGGGTCTCTTGCCAGTCCAGAAACCAATGTCGTGACAGGCTCCATCTTTGGTATAAATCAGCAACTGCAGTTCCTTGATTCCTACATTCAGTGCAAGGTACCTACCTTTGATCAGATGACTGTGGGTGACGAAATCTCGTCCAAAAGACTTGTTTTTTTGGATGACAATAAAGGTTATTCTGATTCTGATTCTGATGCTTATTTAGTGCGTAGGAAGGAACTGCAGATGCTGGTATAAACTGAAGATAGACACAAAAAGCTGGAGTAACTCAGCGCGACAGGCAGCATCTCTGGAGAGAAGGAATGGGTGACGTTTCGGCTCTGAAGAAGGGTCTCGACCTGAAATGTCACCCATTCCATCTCTCCAGAGACGCTGCCTGTCCCGCTGAGTTACTCCAGCTCTGTGTGTCTATCTTGTGCTTTGGATTTAGCCGCATTTCGACAGCCGAGCTGAACTTTGATTCTATTTTGGGATTAATTCTCAGAGTATGGGCATCTCAATAGACAATAGACAATAGGTGCAGGAGGAGGCCATTCGGCCCTTCGAGCCAGCACCGCCCATTCAATGTGATCATGGCTGATCATTCTCAATCAGTACCCCGTTCCTGCCTTCTCCCCATAACCCCCTGACTCCGCTATCCTTAAGAGCTCTATCTAGCTCTCTCTTGAATGCATTCAGAGAATTGGCCTCCACTGCCTTCTGAGGCAGAGAATTCCACAGATTCACAACTCTCTGACTGAAAAAGTTTTTCCTCATCTCAGTTCTAAATGGCCGACCCCTTATTCTTAAACTGTGGCCCCTTGTTCTGGACTCCCCCAACATTGGGAACATGTTTCCTGCCTCTAAAGTGTCCAACCCCTTAATAAACGTATACCTTTCGATAAGATCTCCTCTCATCCTTCTAAATTCCAGTGTATACAAGCCCAGTCGCTCCAGTCTTTCAACATCTCAGGCAAGGGCAGCATTTACATGAGGCAGTGGTGAAGGAATGGCCATCTCCAACTGCTGAAATCCAAGGGTTCATGGTTCTCCTGTCTTGCTCTGGAAGTTTGGTCCAGTGATGTACTTGAGTTCAAAATGATTGCAGCTAGGTATGGCATATCTAGGGTTGCCAACTGTCTCGTATTTGCCGGGACATCCCTTATTTTGGGCTAAGTTACTTTGTCCTGTACGGGACCGCCCTTGTCCGGTATTAATAGGGTTGCCAACTTCCTCGCTCCCAAATAAGGGACAAAGGGTTGGGCTGAAGGACCTGGTTCTGTGCTTCATGACTCTATGACTCTAAGACAGCATGGGACATCCAGCAGGTAGGTGTGAAGGAAAGTTGTCAAAGAACTTCATAAATGGAAATTGTTGTTGCAATATATTCACATCATCGTGCCAGAATAGGGTTGCCAACCATCTCACTCCCAAATACGGGACAAGGTGATGTCACCGCCCCGCGCCCCACGTGACCTCACCCAGCCAGCGGCCACGTGCTCCCGCTCCACCAATGGCGGCCGACCAGCGATCCCCGCACACTAACACTATCCTACACCCACTTGGGACAATTTTTTACATTTGCCAAGCCAATTAACCTACAAACCTGCACGTCTTTGGAGTGTGGGAGGAAACCGAAGGTCCCGGAGAAAACCCACGCAGGTCATGGGGAGAACGTACAAACTCCGTACAGACAGCGCCCATAGTCGGGATCGAACCCGGGTCTCCGGTGCTGCATTCGCTGTAAGGCAGCATCTCTACCGCTGCGCCACCGTGACCGCCCACCACAGCGTCTCTGGAGAGCATGGGTGGGTGATGGTTGGGGTCGGGACCTTTCTTCAGACAGTTAACCATAGCCTGCACTGCAGCACCGACTTGGATAGACGTTCTTGCAAATAATCTGCAGGAACAGCAGAGGGACTTCACAGAAAGTCCGCAGTTCAGTTGAGACCTAAGGTCGGGGGCCGCGGCAGGTCGGGGCGGACTCGATGGGCCGATGGGCCTGTTTCCGTGCTGTATCTCTAAACGAAACTAAGCTCAGTTATGGAAAAAAAGCAGAAAGCACATGATTGTTCCGTCACTGACTGGCTGTTCCCACAAATGCTGTTGAGCGAGGAAGGATTTTATCGTGATCACTTGAGATGTCCAAATGGGGCCGAAAGTTCATCTGCTACTTCTCAAATCAGATCCACTTCACTGTTCAAAACACCACCGTGTTGTTTTGCAAGGCAGCTATCTTAATGTTTTAATATTTTATGCTTTATTCTTAATTGCTTACCGTATGTTCGTGTTGGTACTTGCGAGCGGAGCACCAAGGCACATTCCTTGTATGTGCACATACTTGGCCAATAAACTTATTCATTCATTCATGATAAGTTATAAGCGATAGGAGCAGAATTAGGCCATTCGGCCCATCAAGTCTACTCTGCCATTCGATGATGGCTGATCTATCTCTCCCTCCTAACCCCATTCTCCTGCCTTCTCCCCGTAATCACTGACACCCGCACTAATCAAGAATCTTTCTCGGCCTTAAAAAATATCTACTGACTTGGCCTCCACAGCCGTCTATGGCAAAGAATTCCACAGATTCACCACCCTCTGACGAAGGACATTTAGAAACATAGAAACATAGAAAATAAGTGCAGGAGTAGGCCATTCGGCCCTTCGAGCCTGCACCGCCATTCAATATGATAATGGCTGATCATCCAACTCAGTATCCCGTACCTGCCTTCTCTCCATACCCCCTGATCCCTTTAGCCACAAGGGCCACATCTAACTCCCTCTTAAATATAGCCAATGAACTGACCTCAACTACCTTCTGTGGCAGAGAATTCCACATACTCACCACTCTCTGTGTGAAAAAAAACTTTCTCATCTCGGTCCTAAAAGACTTCCCCCTTATCCTTAAAATAATAAGGATCCTTCCTAAACGATCGTCCTGCTGGGGTGGCAGAGAGAAATTGTAATTGAAGTGACTTTGATTGCAGGCTGCTAAAATTACCCGCTTTTAAAACCGCCAGTCCTTTCTTTGTGTTGATGCTTCCCCGGTCTGTTCACGGATGCCAGCTGATCAGCAACAACCTTTGTCAGTGCCAGAACACTACTCATCTGCTGTGTGTTCCTGAGAGCGTTTCTTTAAAAACGCGTCAACTTGTGTCTTTCTCGTTTGTACTGACATATCAGAAGAGTCAACCAAGCTTTTAATGAATTGTTAAATCTGAGGGCTTGTCGTAGTGTACGAAACGGATGAGAAATGAGCAGGAATTGGATGTAAAATCACTCAATCCTCAGCCTGATCCTCCAGTCAATACGATTATGACTGTTCTGACCTTCGCCTGAACTCCGCTTTCATTTTCTGCTTCATCCAATATCCTTGATGCCCCTCTAGAATTAGTCTGTCTGTCTTGTCAAGGAGTTTTTTTTAATGGCTCGCTCCAATACTTTTTAGATTGGCCATTCCTCAGAGTGCAGGAGGCTGAGGAGTGACCTTATGAGGGGTGGATAGAGTCATGAGGGAATGGGATCAATGCGCACAGTCTATTGCCCATGGAAGGGGAATCGAGAAGCAGAGAACCCATTGGCGTGCGGTGAGAGGGACAAGATTTGATAGGAACCTGAGGGACAACTTTTTCCACTCAGAGGGCGGTGGATCTGTGGAACCAAGTATACAAACCCAAACCAATTAACCTACATACCTGCACGTCTTTGGGAGTGTGGGAGGGAACTGAAGATCTCGCAGAAAACCCACGCAGGGTCACGGGGAGAACGTACAAACTCCGTACAGACAGCGCCCATGGTCTGGATCGAACCCGGGTCTCCGGCGCTGTGAGGCGGCAACTCTACCGCTGCGCCACCGTGCCGCCCTGTGCATCTAGTAGTTTGGCACTCACCACCAGAGGGCGGTGAATCTGTGGGATTCGTTGCCAGAGAGAGCAGTGGAGGCCAAGTCAATGGATATTTTTAAGGTGGAGATTGGCAGATTCTAGATTAGTGCGGGTGTCAGGGATTACGGGGGAAGGCAGGAGAATGGGGTGAGGAGGGAGAGATAGATCAGCCCTGAATGAATGGCGGAGTAGACTTTCAATCTACTCATTTATTCACAAAATGCTGGAGTAACTCAGCAGGTCAGGCAGCATCTCGGGAGAGAAGGAATGGGTGACGTTTCAGGTCGAGACCATTCTTCAGTCTGAAGAAGGGTCTCGACCCGAAACGTCACCCATTCCTTCTCTCCTGAGATGCTGCCTGACCTGCTGAGTTACTCCAGCATTTTGTAAATAAATACCTTCGATTTGTACCAGCATCTGCAGTTATCTTCTTATACTTTCAATCTACTCAAATGGTCTAATTCTGCTCCTGGAACCTATGACCTTGTGAAAACACACAAAGTGTTGGAGTAACTCAGCAGGTCAGGCCACATCTCGTGGAAGGCAACATCTTGGGTCGGGACCCTTCTTTAGTCTCCTATCCTATGTGTGTAGAATTGTGTGTTTGGTAGTGCAGTATGCCTGGTCAACCATACATTCACATGCATTCACTGCAGGAAACATGGTGTCCAAGACCGCACAGAGTCATGGTGGCGCAGCGGTAGAGTTGCTGCCTCACAGCACCAGAGACCCGGGTTCCATCAATAGACAATAGACAATAGGTGCAGGAGGAGGCCATTCGGCCCTTCGAGCCAGCACCACCGTTCAATGTGATCATGGCTGATCATTCTCAATCGGTACCCCGTTCCTGCCTTCTCCCCATACCCCCTGACTCCGCTATCCTTAAGAGCTCTATCCAGCTCTCTCTTGAATGCATTCAGAGAATTGTCCTCCACTGCCTTCGGAGGCAGAGAATTCCACAGATTCACAACTCTCTGACTGAAAAGGTTTTTCCTCATCTCCGTTCTAAATGGCCTACCCCTTATTCTTAAACTGTGGCCCCTTGTTCTGGACTCCCCCAACATTGGGAACATGTTTCCTGCCTCCAACGTGTCCAACCCCTTAATAATCTTATATGTTTCGATAAGATCTCCTCTCATCCTTCTAAATTCCAGTGTATACAAGCCTAGTCGTTCCAGTCTTTCAACATATGATAGTCCCGCCATTCCGGGAATTAACCTAGTAAACCTACGCTGCAGACCCTCAATAGCAAAAATATCCTTCCTCAAATTTGGAGACCAAAACTGCACACAGTACTCCAGGTGCGGTCTCACTAGGGCCCTGTACAACTGCAGAAGGACCTCTTTGCTCCTATACTCAACTCCTCTTGTTATGAAGGCCAACATTCCATTGGCTTTCTTCACTGCCTGCTGTACCTGCATGCTTCCTTTCAGTGACTGATGCACTAGGACACCCAGATCTCGTTGTAACACTAGGACACCCAGATCTCGTTGTAACTGACAGCATCCTGACTCCGGGCGCTGTCTGTACGGAGTTCATATGTTCTCCCTGTGATCACGTGGGTTTTCTCCGGGTGCTTCGGTTTCCTCGTACACTCCAAAGACGTACAGGTTGATAGGTTAATTGGCATTGGTAAAATTGTAAATTGTCACTTGTGTGCGCAGAATGATGCTAGCATACAGTTATCGCTGGTCGGTGCGGACTCGGTGGGACAAAGGGCCTTTTTCCGCGCTGTGTCTCTACAAAACTAAACTAAACTAAACTAAACCATGCCTGAGAGGTTTCAGCGTCAAGATTGGGAGGAACTTGCGTCGTTCGAGATTCTGTTTTTCAAGGAAGGAGAAGGTGTTTGTTCTGCTTTTGGTGAACGGGTCAATTAAATGCAAGGCTGGTGCGTTTCGACATAGGCTGAGGCAGCTAAAACCGTAAGCACCAGCTGTTGGGCATAAACGTGTTACGTGGGTCCGATGTGCGTTGTGGTTTCAGCTCCTCCCTCCGGCACAAATGGGAAAATCTGCAGATGCCGAAACCCTGAAACAAAAACTGAAATATGATGGAGCCTCTGTTTGCTTCTCTCCATGGATGCTGCTTGACCCATCATTTCCACTCGCACTGGTCAAACCACATTTGGAGCGTTGTGAGCGGTTTGGGGCTCCATATCCGAGGAAGGATGTGCTGGCTCTGGAGAGGATCCAGAGGAGGTTTACAAGAATGATCCCAGGAATGAGTGGGTTAACATGCGATGAGCGTTTGCCGGCACTGGGCCTGTACTCGCTGGCACTGGGGCATGTACTCGCTGGCACTGGGCCTGTACTCGCTGGCACTGGGGCATGTACTCGCTGGCACTGGGGCCTGTACTCGCCGGCACTGGGGCCTGTACTCGCTGGCACTGGGGCATGTACTCGCTGGCACTGGGGCCTGTACTCGCTGGCACTGGGCCTGTACTCGCTGGAGTTGAGAAGGATGAGGGGGGGGGAGGAACCTCGTTGAAACTTACCGAACAGTGAGCGGCCTGGATAGAGTGGATGTGGAGAGGATGTTCCCACTAGTGGGAGAGTCCAGGACCAGAGGTCACAGCCTCAGAATTAAAGGACGTTCCTTTCGACAGGAGACGAGGAGGAATTTCTTTAGTCAGAGGGTGGTGAATCTGTGGAATTCATTGCCGCAGAAGGCTGTGGAGGCCAAGTCAATGGGGGTATTTTTAAGGCAGAGATAGTCAGATTCTTGATTAGTGCGTATGTCAGCGGTCATGGGGAGAAGGCAGGAGAATGGGGTGAGGAGGGAGAGATAGATCAGCCATGATTGAATGGCGGAGTAGATTTGATGGGCCGAATGGCCTTATTCTGCTCCTATCACTTATAACATAATCGATAGCTGCCTTGCAACACAACACGGTGCTGTTTTGAACAGTGAAGTGGATCTGATTTGAGAAGTAGCAGATGAACTTTCGACACCATTTAGACATCTCAAGTGATCACGATAAAAGTGGCCGAGCACTTCAACTCCCCCTCCCATTCCCAGTCTGACCTTTCTGTCATGGGCCTCCTCCAGTGCCATAGTGAGGCCCACCGGAAATTGGAGGAACAGCACCTCATATTTCGCCTGGGCAGTTTGCAGCCCGGTGGTATGAACATCGACTTCTCCAACTTTAGATAGTTCCTCTGTCCCTCTCTTCCCCTCCTCCTTCCCAGATCTCCCTCTATCTTCCTGTCTCCACCAATATCCTTCCTTTGTCCCGCCCCCCTGACATCAATCTGAAGAAGGGTCTCGACCTGAAACGTCACCCATTCCTTCTCTCCCGAGATGCTGTCTGACCTGCTGAGTTACTCCAGCATTTTGTGAATAAATACCTTCGATTTGTACCAGCATCTGCAGTTATCTTCTTATACGATAAAATCCTTCCTCGCTCAACAGCATTTCTGGGAGCAGCCAGTCAGTGACGGAGCGAACGTGTGCTTTCTGCTTTTTACATCACTGAGCTTACTTTGCGTTTAGAGATACAGCACGGAAACAGGGCCATCAGCCCACCGAGTCCACACCGACCATTTGCACTCCAAGATAGACACAGAGTGCTGGAGTAACTCAGCTGGTCAGGCAGCATCTCTGGAGAAAGGGGATAGGTGACGTTTTGGGTTGGAAGCCTCCGTCAGGAATGTCATCTAATTTTTGCATCTGCTCCCCCCCGCACACTGGGGGCAATTTACCGAGGCTAATTATCCCAAAAACCCGCACGTCCTTGGGATGTGGGAGGAGACCGGAGCACCCGGAGAAAACCCTCGCGGTCACAGGTAGAACGTGCAAACTCCACACAGACAGCGCCCGAGGTCAGGATTGATCCGGGGGTCGCTGGCTTACGCGGCAGCTGCTCAACCCACTACACCACCGTGCAGACTTTCCCTGAATGAGAATGATTCTTAACAATAACATCTAATCAAAAGGCAACAAGGAGTTGGGCCGAATGGCGTGTTTCCTTGCCTTATCAGTGAGTCTCTGACTCTATATGACTCGATGACCAGAACTGCACTCAAAGCTCCAAGTGTGGCCTAAGCAAAGTCCTCTAAAGCTGTTTATTCACAAAGTGCTGGAGTAACTCAGCAGGTCGGGCAGCATCTCAGGAGAGAAGGAATGGGTGACGTTTCAGTCTGATCAGTCTGAAGAAGGGTCTCGACCCGAAACGTCACCCATTCCTTCTCTCCTGAGATGCTGCCTGACCAGCTGAGTTACTCCAGCACTTTGTGAATAAATACCTTCGATTTGTACCAGCATCTGCAGTTATTTTCTCATAATTCCCCTAAAGCTGTATCGTGACTTCTTGACTCCTCTAAGTTCATGTTCATAAGTTATAGGAGAAGGATTAGACCATTCGGTCTATCAAGATATCAGGCAACCAAACCATACTACCAACAACTGTCCTGAACTACCATCTACCTCATTGGAGATCCTCAGACTATCTTTGATCTGACTTGGATTAATTAATATACCCTAGTGGGACTAGGGTAGCTGGGACATTGTTGGCCGGTGTGGGTGAGTTGGGCTGAAGGGCCTGTTTCCACACTGTATCAATCTATGGCTCTATCTGTGACTCGATGGCTTTTCTGGTTTAATCTTGTACTAAACGTTATTCATGTTATTCCCTTTATCACGTATCTGCACACTGTGGACAGCTAGACTGTAATCATCAATTGTCTTTCCGCGGACTGGTTAGCACGCAACAAAAAAGCTTTTCACCGTACCGTGTGACAATAAATTAAACTCAAACTCTGTCATTCAACCATGGCAGATCTCTCTCTCCCTCTCAACCCCATTCTCCTGCCTTCTCCCCCTAACCCCTGACACCCGCCCTAACAATCAATGACCAGCCTTCGCTGGTCGGGCCATCGAGTATTAGTGCGGGTGTCAGGGGTTATGGGGAGAAGGCAGGAGAATGGGGTTGTGGATCCTGTGGAGGTGGCCTGAAGAAGATTGAGAGAATTCCCCTGTTGTCTCTCCATTATCATTGCTGAACAACAGACGGGAATGTCGGCAACACTCCTGTGTGTGTGTGGGATCCTGCTGTGGGCCCAATGGGCTTCTGCTAGAGTGCAGCAAGGCTGGAGACATCTGTTGAGTCTGAGAAGGCTCTGGAGCTTCGGCATGTCCCCAACAACTCTCACCAACTTCTACAGATGCGCCACAGAAAGCATTTAGTCGGGACACATCACAGCTTGGTTTTGGAACAGCTCCGTCCAAGACCGCAAGAAATTGCAACGAATTGTGGACACAGCCCAGACCATCACACAAACCAACCTCCCTTCCATTGACTCCGTCTACACCTCACGCTGCCTCGGCAAGGCCAGCAGCACAATCAAGAACCAGTCACACCCCGGTCACCCCCTCTTCTCCCCTCTCCCATCGGGCAAAAGATATAGTAGAGTGAAAACACACACCTCCAGATTCAGGGACAGTTTCTTCCCGGCTGTTATCAGGCAACTGAACCATCCTACCACAACCAGAGAGCAGTGCTGAACTACTATCTACCTCATTGGTGACCCTCGGACGATCTTTGATTGGACTTTGCTGGCTTTACCTTGCACTAAACGTTATTCTATTATCACGTATCTGTACACTGTAAATGGCTCGATTGTAATCATGTGTTGCCTTTCTGCTGACTGGTTAGCGCGCGACAAAAGCTTTTCACTGTACCTCGGTACACGTGACAATAAACTCAACTGAACTGAAACTGAAATTGAGCGTTACCTTAACGTGGGGCACCTTGAGTTGGCATCTGGAAGGAAAGGGAACTATTAAAACACAAACAAGTGTCATGAATCAAATTTCTCTGAAGATAAGCAGATTTCATGGAGCATGAATATAAAACAGAGTCTTGTGCATGTAAGTGCCACTCATTCCTCGAGAGATGGTGCAATTGACAATATCTTTTGATTTAGTCATCAGTTTTTTGCAAGTCTCTTTGACTTGTGGCAAAAAGAAAGATGAAGTGTCACAGAGCTTTGAATTTTACCAGCAGACGTCAAACATTTATGTGTCGGGCCCAGTTTTCCTGCTTAGCTGTAGAATTGAATGGTATCATAATTAGAATGCGGCACGGTGGCGCAGCGGTAGAGTTGCTGCCTCACAGCGCCAGAGACCCGGGATTCGATCCTGACTACGGGCGCTGTCCGCACGGAGTTTGTACGTTCTCCCCGTGACCTGTGTGGGTTTTCTCCAGGATCTCCGGTTTCCTCCCACACTCCGAAGACATACAGATTTGTAGGTTAATTGACTTGGTATAATTGTAAATTGGCCCTAGTGTGTGTAAAGGATAGTGTTAGTGCGCAGGGATCGCTGGTCAGTGCAGACTCGGTGGGCTGAAGTGCCTGATTCCATGCCGTATCCCTAACTAAACTAAACTGAAAGTTAACATGTGTCGGAAGGAACATATAAGATTATTAAGGGGTTGGACACGTTAGAGGCAGGAAACATGTTCCCAATGTTGGGGGAGTCCAGAACCAGGGGCCACAGTTTAAGAATAAGGGGTAGGCCATTTAGAACTGAGATGAGGAAAAGCTTTTTCAGTCAGAGAGTTGTGAGTCTGTGGAATTCTCTGCCTCAGAAGGCAGTGGAGGCCAATTCTCTGAATGCATTCAAGAGAGAGCTAGATAGAGCTCTTAAGGATAGCGGAGTCAGGGGGTATGGGGAGAAGGCAGGAACGGGGTACTGATTGAGAATGATCAGCCGTGATCACATTGAATGGCGGTGCTGGCTCGAATGGGCCGAATGGCCTCCTCCTGCACCTATTGTCTATTGAAGCATTTACCTGTAATCAGCACTCTGGATCATAACCTGTCTCTGTCTTGTGCAGATGCCCTGAACACCAGGAACAAGCGTGTTATTTGTACTACACTGAAGATCCTGCAGCATCTTGCCGTGTCTGGGGATCGGGTTGGTGAAGCCTTGGTCCCCTACTACAGACAGTTATTGCCCATCCTCAACCTCTTTAAAAACCTGAACGGTAAGTGCCTGCTGGCTCACGTCCTCCACTCCACCGTTCACCTTCCAGTATTAGTGCGGGTGTCAGGGGTTATGGGGAGAAGGCAGGAGAATGGGGTTATGGATCCTGTGGAGGTGGCCTGAAGAAGATTGAGAGAATTCCCCTGTTGTCTCTCCATTATCATTGCTGAACAGCAGACGGGAATGTCGGCAACACTCCAGTGTGTGTGTGGGATCCTGCTGTGGGCCCAATGGGCTTCTGCTGGAGTGCAGCAAGGCTGGAGATATCTGTTGAGTCTGAGAAGGCTCTGGAGCTTCGGCATGTCCCCAACAACTCTCACCAACTTCTACAGATGCGCCACAGAAAGCATTTAGTCGGGATGCATCACAGCTCGGTTTGGGAACAGCTCCGTCCAAGACCCGCAAGAAATTGCAGGGAATTGTGGACGCAGCCCAGACCATCACACAAACCAACCTCCCTTCCACTGACTCCGGCTGCACCTCACGCTGCCTCGGCAAGGCCTTTTAATTTTAGTTTTAAGTTTTACGAGGCACAGGTACGTTTTCGGCCTAGTTTTAGAGAAACGGGCCCCTTCGGCCCACCGACCCGGCACCAATCAGCGATCCCCGCCATCTCCATCATCCGTGTTTCAAACGTCACATCGCTGTCATTGTCCGTCCTGACAAAGAGGCACAAGCTTCCGGCGACAATCCTTGGGAGCCATCACTTGTACAATAGATGGTGGTGGTGGCAGAATTAGCTCAGGACACTCCCAGTTTCCAGCCCCGCGACATGGAAGCTTCTGCTGTGGGAGCCACACTAACAATGTCCTACAGCGTAGGTTTACTAGGTTAATTCCCGGAATGGCGGGACTTTCATATGTTGAAAGACTGGAGCGACTAGGCTTGTATACACTGGAATTTAGAAGGATGAGAGGAGATCTTATCGAAACATATAAGATTATTAAGGGGTTGGACACGTTAGAGGCAGGAAACATGTTCCCAATGTTGGGGGAGTCCAGAACAAGGGGCCACAGTTTAAGAATAAGGGGTAGGCCATTTAGAACGGAGATGAGGAAAAACTTTTTCAGTCAGAGAGTTGTGAATCTGTGGAATTCTCTGCCTCAGAAGGCAGTGGAGGCCAATTCTCTGAATGCATTCAAGAGAGAGCTAGATAGAGCTCTTCAGGATAGCGGAGTCAGGGGGTATGGGGAGAAGGCAGGAATGGGGTACTGATTGAGAATGATCAGCCATGATCACATTGAATGGCGGTGCTGGCTCGAAGGGCCGAATGGCCTCCTCCTGCACCTATTGTCTATTGTCTATTGTCTAAAATGGACGGGCGACGTTTCGGGTCGGGACCTTCTTCAGATCTTCAGACCCGTCTGGAGAATGGTCACGACCTGAAACATCACGCGTCCTTTTTCTCCAGAGATGCTGCCTGACCCGCTGAGGTACTCCAAAACAAAGTTTACTATTGTAACATGTGCCAAGGTGCAGGGAAAAGCCTTGTTTTGCATGATATCCAAACAGATAAATACAATCGAGTCAAACTGAATTACAATAGGTGGAGCAAAGATTACAGAGTGTGGTGTGCAGAAAGGAACTGCAGATGCTGGTTTAGACCAAAGATAGACACAAAATGCTGGAGTAACTCAGCGGGACAGGCAGCATCCCTGGAGAGAAGGAATGGGTGACGTTTCGGGTCAAGACCCTTCTTCAGACGGTAGAATACATTTGCCAGCATTGTAGCGCATCAGTTCCAAAGACAAAGTCCAATCTCCGCAATGGGGTAGAGGTGAATCGGACAGGACCCTGGCTTAAGGAAGGACCGTTCAGAAGCCTGATAACAGAGGGGAAGAAACTGTTCCTGAGTCTAGACAATAGACAATAGGTGCAGGAGGAGGCCATTCGGCCCTTCGAGCCAGCACCCCCATTCAATGTGATCATGGCTGATCATGTCTAGTATTGCGCGTTTTCAAACTCATGTACAGTAGAGGAGATTGACAGATTCTTGATCAGTGCGGGTGTCAGGGGTTATGGGGAGAAGGCAGGAGAATGGTGTTGGGAGGGAGAGATCGATCAGCCATGATTGAATGGCGGAGTGGACTCGACGGGCCGGCATGGCCTAATTCTGGTCCTATCACTTATGAACTCATGAGCT
This sequence comes from Rhinoraja longicauda, assembly GCF_053455715.1. Classification (NCBI taxonomy): domain Eukaryota; kingdom Metazoa; phylum Chordata; class Chondrichthyes; order Rajiformes; family Arhynchobatidae; genus Rhinoraja; species Rhinoraja longicauda. The sequence goes on along the minus strand of NC_135979.1, from coordinate 3,327,929 downwards.
TGCGAACAGATAGATCAAGGGGGAGAGATACAGAGTGCAGGATATTTGTCTGCTTCAGGCAGCACGGTGAAACTTACTTTGAACGGGATACAAATCTAAGGCACGGCTCAACTCCGATGGGCCATGCAGAAATACCATCTCTTATCGTGAGCAGCCTTGTGTTCTGCTGGTCTTGCTTTCATGTCTTGAACTTCACAATCAAAGCGCACCTCTGGGTTAATCATTCGACGAACTTCAGAACGCTCTCCTGCTTCCTGAGATCCTCGGCTGCCTTTGATGGCTGTGGGTAACATCACAGATGCAGGGCTCGGCTTATGTGCGGAGTGTCGCTGCTTGAAGTAGCAGCTCGCTGTGGAAAGAGGGTGTTGTGAAAGATGGTAGGATCAGAGCCAGCAGCGTCTCAGCCTTGATGCTCTTTGTACCTCCTGAAGTAAAGAGACTGCGCTTCTGAGTTGAAGGTTGACACCCAAGATCAATGGAAGCACGGGAACCTCACACCAAGGCTGTCATGACTACCAGACCTGACTGACTTGTGACAGTAAATTATTCCTATTTTAAATCCAGTGTCAGAGCGAGCCTCCTTGTGAGCTGATCTACATGTCTGGGCCTTTTCCGAGGATATGCCGCCTTCTGTGAAAAACATGTCTGATGGAATTATACATAATGTTGAAGAAGTCGCATTGAATGATCTCGAGAGTCAGTTCGAGCAACAGCTCCCTGGAAAACCATTTTGCATCCGTTTACAGGGGCCTGAATGAAAGGATTGTGGCCTGCTGATTGGAGCATCCCGCACATCACAAACCTTGCAGTCTCTTGCGGCACGGTGGCGCAGCGGTAGAGTTGTTGCCTCATGGCGCCAGAGACCCGGGTTCCATCCTGACAACGGTGCTATCTGTACGGAGTTTGCACGTTCTCCCCTCGACCTGCGTGGGTTTTCTCCGGGTGCTCCGGTTTCCTCCCGCACTCCAAAGATGTGCAGGTTTGTAGGTTAATTGGCTTGGTAGGAAAATGAAAAGTCCCTATTGTAGGACAATGTTAATGAACGGGAATCACTGGCCGGCGTGGACTCGGTGGGCCGAAGGGCCTGTTTCCGCGCTGTATCTCGAAACTCAACTAAACTAAATCATCCATCCATATCCACCGCAGATGCTGCCTGGCCCGCTGAATTCCTCCCCCACTTTTTCGTATTCTTTTTGCTCTTTGTACAAACTGTGATCGGCTGCATTCTCAGAGATCAATGCAGAGTTGATTACAAACTGTTCATGTTCTCCTTTTGCCATCCACTTGAATTCCCATCAAGGCACCGATTAGTTTGCGTTGCGCTCTGTGTGACTTACCAACCTCTGTGGTTTCCCACAACCTAGTGCTTACGTTTGTACAGTGCAGAAAGGAATTGCAGACGCAGGTCTAAACCGAAGATAGACACAAAATGCTGGAGTAACTCAGCGGGGTCAGGCAGCATCTCTGGAGAGAAGGAATGGGTGACGTTTCGGGTCGAGACCTTTCTTCAGACCGAGAGTCAGGGGAAAGGGAAACGAGAGATATAGACGGCGATGTAGAGAGATTTGGGAATAAATACAGTTTTGGTCTCCTAATCTGAGGAAAGACATTCTTGCCATAGAGGGAGTACAGAGAAGGTTCACCAGATTGATTCCTGGGATGGCAGGACTTTCATATGAAGAAAGACTGGATAGACTCGGCTTGTACTCGCTGGAATTTAGAAGATTGAGGGGGGATCTTATAGAAAATTACAAAATTCTTAAGGGGTTGGACAGGCTAGATGCAGGAAGATTGTTCCCGATGTTGGGGAAGTCCAGAACAAGGGGTCACAGTTTAAGGATAAGGGGGAAGTCTTTTAGGACCGAGATGAGAAAGGTTTTTTTCACACAGAGAGTGGTGAATCTGTGGAATTCTCTGCCACAGAAGGTAGTTGAGGCCAGTTCATTGGCTATATTTAAGAGGGAGTTAGATGTGGCCCTTGTGGCTAAAGGGATCAGGGGGTATGGAGAGAAGGCAGGTACGGGATACTGAGTTGGATGATCAGCCATGATCATATTGAATGGCGGTGCAGGCTCGAAGGGCCGAATGGCCTACTCCTGCACCTATTTTCTATGTTTCTATAAATGATTGAACGATATGCAAAAAAAAGTAACGATGATAAAGAAAACAGGCTGGTTAAGGTAAGCTGTGGGCTAGGTGAAAATGAGTTACAGACAATGAAACTCAACAAGACGACTTTGGGGGAGGGGGGGGGGAGGGTGGAGAGAGAGAGAGAAAGCAAGAGTTACTTGAAGTTTGAGAAAACAATATTCATACCACTGGGTTGTGAGCTGCCTAAGTGAAATCTGAGGTGCTGTTCCTCCAATTAGTGGGGTTGCCAACCTCCTCACTCCCAAAGAAGGGACAAAGGGTGACGTCACCGCCCCGCGCCCCACGTGACCTCACCCAGACAGCGGCCACGTGCTTCCGTTCCACCAATGGCGGCCGCCCGGGCCGGGAGCACGTGGCCGCTGGCTGGGTGAGGTCACGCGGGGCGCGGGGCGGTGACGTCACCCTTTGTCCCTTCTTCGGGAGTGAGGAAGTTGGCAACGCCATTGGCAACCGGGAGATCAGGTAGGCACCAGGCAGACTGGGCGGTCTTTTGTACGTTTGACGGGTCCTGGCGAGATATTCTGCTTTGAGTTGCTTCTAGCAGAGTTCTGGTTTCTTGAGGTTGAAACCTAATCTGTTTTAATAAAAGCAGAAGGCCTCAGAAGGCAGTGGAGGCCAATTCACCGAATGCATTCAAGAGAGAGCTAGATAGAGCTCTTAAGGATAGCGGAGTCAGGGGGTATGGGGGAGAAGGCAGGAACGGGGGTACTGATTGAGAATGATCAGCCATGATCACATTGAATGGTGGTGCTGGCTCGAAGGGCCGAATGGCCTCCTCCTGCACCTATTGTCTATTGTCGATTGTCAGCTGGTTGTGAAGTCACAGAAACTCACAAGTTGATTCTGGAAAATAAATTTAAAAAATAAAATACTCCAGGACCGAGACACTGAAATAACTGTGAACATAGAACATAGGGAAGCAAGGCAGAGGGATGGGCCCTTCGGCCCACAATGTCTGTGCCGACCATGATGCCAAGGCCACAGTTTAAGAATAAGGGGTAGGCCATTTAGAACGGAGATGAGGAAAAAGAATTTCACCCAGAGAGTTGTAAATCTGTGGAATTCTCTGCCTCAGAAGGCAGTGGAGGCCAATTCTCTGAATGCATTCAAGAGAGAGCTAGATAAGAGAGGAGTCTGAAGAAGGTCTCAACCAAAGATACTAGAGGAACAAGATGGACCACTCCGTTGAAATCGCCTATACTGAAGTGTAGCACGCAAAGGGGCGTAACGTCCACTATTTTAGTAAGCAAAACCCGTCGTTCGTTATGTCTCTCGCAGTGTAATCAGTGTTGTGGGGGAACAGTATGTGTGATGATGCCATTAAAATGCAGAATATATCTCACCTATCAATTCACAGATTTTTGTTATTTTTCTTTTTAAATGTTTCTGCTGGTTTCTGCCGACTAAAATGGCGCCGTGACGTACTACGGTTTTTAGGGTCGAGTGGTCTAGTATCTTGGTCGAGACCTTCTTCAGACTCCTCTCTTAGGCTGTCCAGAGACGCTGACTCGCACGCTGAGTTGCCGCAGCAGTTAGTGTCCATCTTGAGGTTCTGGTTGAGTGTCCAATGCGTTCTGGTTGAGTGTCCAATACATGTGTGCAGTTTTGGTCTCCAAATTTGAGGAAGGATATTCTTGCTATTGAGGGCGTGCAGCGTAGGTTTACTAGGTTAATTCCAGAATGGCGAGACTTTCATATGTTGAAAGACTGGAGCGACTAGGCTTGTATACACTGGAATTTAGAAGGATGAGAGGAGATCTTATCGAAACGTATAAGATTATTAAGGGGTTGGACACGTTAGAGGCAGGAAACATGTTCCCAATGTTGGGGGGTCCAGAACAAGGGGCCACAGTTTAAGAATAAGGGGTAGGCCATTTAGAACGGAGATGAAGAAAAACTTTTTCAGTCAGAGAGTTGTGAATCTGTGGAATTCTCTGCCTCAGAAGGCAGTGGCGGCCAATTCTCTGAATACATTCAAGAGAGAGCTAGATAGAGCTCTTAAGGATAGTGGAGTCAGGGGGTATGGGGAGAAGGCAGGAACGGGGTACTG